>NC_082709.1:187345064-187395064 GCF_030144855.1 Hypanus sabinus | reverse complement strand
CTGGGTTTCTGAGTGTCTAATGGAATGCTAGTCATTCATTTATTCCTTCCTCCTCCTTATTTTAATTAGAACCAGTGTGCATTAATGGTTCAGGGCTCGAGCAAGTATGACATGAATAAAAAGCTAATGTCCCTGAGCTTAAAAAGAATTATAAAGCTTTTTGCTCTCTGCGTCAGACTCTGAAACCCAGTTTGTTGTAAATGTATTTAATATCCCTGACTTACTTACACTGCCCTTTAATTCAGTTAGGCCGCACATACTGGAATGAAGCAAAATTGAATTAAGTATTCACTTTCTTATTTTTTTTCTTATTCTCTACACCAAAAACAAAATGCTTTGAAGATAAAAATGCATTAGGGATTTATGGATCTGACTTGGTGACCACACACTTGGAGATTGAGTGAGATTGTCACTCGAGATCAGATTATGAGATTAATCCATTAACTGTACTTCGATTATGCACACTGTTTGCCAATAGTAATTGGATTTAAGGCTGTATCTGAAGCGCTGTTAATTAGCCTCTTGTTCCTGGCATGTACTTTGTCCTAATTAAACCATGATCGAATTGATCTGTGGATAAATTCTGGTTTAATTGTCAACTTTGTAATTAAGTGTCTTCTTAATTTTCAGTCTGTGGTGAAGTATTGGTGATGGGTTGGTTTTCTCCAGTTTGAAGGCTGGCAAGATTGTTGCTGGGTCCCACAAGATTCTGTTATGTGCCCTGCACTACCTCTGCTATCATGATACTAAGGATTAGAGATGGCGTGGGAGAAGCACCAGCAATCAGAAGATCCGAGTTCAATTCCCACCATTGTCTGTAAGGGATTTGTATCTTCTCCGCATGACTATGTGGGTTTCTGGTTTTCTTCCATATAGAATATACATAGAACATAGAACACTGCAGGCCCTTCAGCCCACAATATTGTGCTGACCCTTTAACTTACTCTAGCCCTTCCTCGACACATAGCGCTCCATTTTTCTTTCATCCACGTTCCCATCTAAGAGTCTTAAATGCCCCTATTGTATCTGCTTCTACCATCACACCCACCATTCTCTGTGTAAAAAATGTACACTCTCACTCTCAGTATTTTTAATGTACATGACAAATAAAGCCCTCTTCGCACTGCTACCATCAGAGAGGAGTTACAGCAGCCGTTTTGTATATGAACTGCAAGAATGAACAGTGTTGTGTAAAAGTTTTAGACACGTATGTATAACTAGGGTGTCTAAGGCTTTTGCAGAATACTGTAATAAATTTATGTATTGCACTGTACTGCTATTGCAAAATAAAACAAATTTCATGACATTTGTGAGTGATGATAGACCAGATTCAGATGTGAGTCTCTGTTGTGGACTGAGAGTGGGAAGGGGGCAAGGAGAGGGGATTCATGGTTGGGAAAAGGGGAAGGGAGAGGGGAGGGAGTGGAAAGCACTAGAGAAACATTCTGTATTGATCAATAAACCGATAATTTTTAATCAAATGACCTTGCCTGGAGTCTCAGGGCTGGGTGTGTCTGCGCCTGTGTCACCGCCCGTCCCCGGCCCTCTTTCTCTGGCACCTGTCCCATGCCCCTCCCGCGGCGTTCAGTCCTCACCATTCCCAATATCCTTTGCTCCCATCAGTCTCCGCTCCATGCTGACACATACAGTACCGTGCACCCTAACTACATCTACGTGCCTCAGACTTTTGCACCCTGCTGTGTACAGTATATATTATAATCTATGCGTTTTTATCATTATAACACATTGCAATGCACAGCTGACACAAAATAACAAATTTCACAACCCATGCCAGTGACATTAAACCTGATTCTGATAATCTGTTTTTATTTTAATCTTCTTTAGAGGGTTAAATTCTGAGGCTAGCTCCGCTTGGTTTAAATCTGAATGACTGTGCAAGCTGTGATTTATCTGATCAAGTGAACTCGATTGGATGAGTAGTGTGAAATTATTTCCTCTGTTTGGAGAGAGGTGTAACATTGAAATTAATGCAAGTCTGTTCAGGAAGGATGTCAAGTGGATGTTGAAAGATAAGGACAAAAAAATAGGAATATAACAGCCAGGAGTAGGAACAAGATATTGATACTCTAGTTGGCTCTGCTGTTTATTGAGGTGATGGCTGGACTACCTCAGTTCCATTTCTATGGTGCGTAGAAGAGAACAGCACAGGACAGGCCCTTTGGCCCACAGACTCTGTGTTGACAACATAATCCCAACTGCCTGTGTACAAAACCCTCCTTTTCCTGCACAAGTGCCTCTAATTTTTGCTGTATTTTCACCACCTCCCAAGATGGCATGTTCCAGACACCCACCTCCGAGGAAACCCACACGGTCATAGGGAGAACATACAAACTCGTGACAGGAAACTGACACAGTGACGGGGAGAACATACAAACTCCTCACAGGAAACCCACACGGTCACAGGGAGAACATACAAACTCCTCACAGGAAACCCACACGGTCACGGGGAGAACACACAAACTCCTCACAGGAAACCCACACGGTCACGGGGAGAACATACAAACTCCTCACATGAAACCCACACGGTCACGGGGAGAACATACAAACTCCTCACAGGAAACCCACACGGTCACGGGGAGAACATACAAACTCCTCACAGGAAACCCACACGGTCACGGGGAGAACATACAAACTCCTCACAGGAAACCCACACGGTCATGGGGAGAACATACAAACTCCTCACAGGAAACCCACACGGTCACGGGGAGAACATACAAACTCCTCCTCACAGGAAACCCACACGGTCACGGGGAGAACATACAAACTCCTCACAGGCAGGAAACCCACACGGTCACGGGGAGAAAATACAAACTCCTCACAGGAAACCCACACGGTCACGGGGAGAACATACAAACTCCTCACAGGAAACCCACACGGTCACGGGGAGAACATACAAACTCCTCAGAGGAAACCCACACGGTCACGGGGAGAACATACAAACTCCTCACAGGCAGGAAACCCACACGGTCACAGGGAGAACATACAAACTCCTCACAGGAAACCCACACGGTCACGGGGAGAACATACAAACTCCTCACAGGAAACCCACACGGTCACCGGGAGAACATACAAACTCCTCACAGGAAACCCACACGGTCACGGGGAGAACATACAAACACCTCACAGGAAACCCACACGGTCACGGGGAGAACATACAAACTCCTCACATGAAACCCACACGGTCACAGGGAGAACATACAAACTCCTCACAGGAAACCCACACGGTCATGGGGAGAACATACAAACTCCTCACAGGAAACCCACATGGTCACGGGGAGAACATACAAACTCCTCACAGGAAACCCACACGGTCACGGGGAGAACATACAAACTCCTCACAGGAAACACACACGGTCACGGGGAGAACATACAAACTCCTCACAGGAAACCCACACGGTCACGGGGAGAACATACAAACTCCTCACAGGAAACCCACATGGTCACGGGGAGAACATACAAACTCCTCACAGGAAACCCACACGGTCACGGGAGAACATACAAACTCCTCACAGGAAACCCACACGGTCATGGGGAGAACATACAAACTCCTCACAGGAAACCCACATGGTCACGGGGAGAACATACAAACTCCTCACAGGAAACCCACACGGTCACGGGGAGAACATACAAACTCCTCACAGGAAACACACACGGTCACGGGGAGAACATACAAACTCCTCACAGGAAACCCACACGGTCACGGGGAGAACATACAAACTCCTCACAGGAAACCCACATGGTCACGGGGAGAACATACAAACTCCTCACAGGAAACCCACACAGTCACGGGAGAACATACAAACTCCTCACAGGAAACCCACACGGTCACGGGGAGAACATACAAACTCCTCACAGGAAACCCACACGGTCACGGGGAGAACATACAAACTCCTCACAGGAAACCCAAACAGTCACGGGGAGAACATACAAACTCCTCACATGAAACCCACACAGTCACGGGGAGAACATACAAGCTCCTCACAGGAAACACACACGGTCACGGGGAGAACATACAAACTCCTCCCAGGAAACCCACACAGTCACTGGGAGAACATACAAACTCCTCACAGGAAACCCAAACAGTCACGGGGAGAACATACAAACTCCTCACATGAAACCCACACGGTCACGGGGAGAACATACAAGCTCCTCACAGGAAACACACACGGTCACGGGGAGAACATACAAACTCCTCACAGGAAACCCACACGGTCAGGGGGAGAACCTTCAAACTCCTCACAGGAAACCCACACGGTCACGGGGAGAACATACAAACTCCTCACAGGAAACTGACACAGTGACGGGGAGAAGATACAAACTCCTCACAGGAAACCCACACGGTCACAGGGAGAACATACAAACTCCTCACAGGAAACCCACACGGTCACGGGGAGAGCATACAAACTCCTCACAGGAAACCCACACGGTCACGGGGAGAACATACAAACTCCTCACAGGAAACCCACACGGTCACGGGAAGAACATACAAACTCCTCACAGGAAACCCACATGGTCATGGGGAGAACATACAAACTCCTCACAGGAAACCCACACGGTCACGGGGAGAACATACAAACTCCTCAGAGGAAACCCACACGGTCACGGGGAGAACATACAAACTCCTCCCAGGAAACCCACACGGTCACGGGGAGAACATACAAACTCCTCACAGGCAGGAAACCCACACGGTCACGGGGAGAACATACAAATTCCTCACAAGAAACCCACACGGTCACGGGGAGAACATACAAACTCCTCAGAGGAAACCCACACGGTCACGGGGAGAACATACAAACTCCTCAGAGGAAACCCACACTGTCACGGGGAGAACATACAAACTCCTCAGAGGAAACCCACATGGTTACGGGGAGAACATACAAACTCCTCACAGGAAACCCACACGGTCAGGGGGAGAACATACAAACTCCTCAGAGGAAACCCACACGGTTACGGGGAGAACATACAAACTCCTCACAGGCAGCAGTGGGAATTGAACCCAGGTCATGTGTATTGTAAAGCATTGTTCTAACCACTATCTATGGTGCTGCCCCGGCTACTTAATTGCTTTGTGAAACTTGTTTATACTACCCACCCCCATCTCTCACCTTAAACTTATGTCTTTGTTACTTCAAAGTTCAAAATAAATTTATTTGCAAGGTACGTATACGTTACCATATACTACCAAGATATTTATTCTTGATTAGCCCAGACGTCAAAGGTTACGGGGAGAAGGCAGATGATGGGGTTGAGAAGGATAATAAATCAGACATGATGGAATGGCGGATCAGACCTGATAGGACAAGTGGCTTCATTCTGCCCATGTGTCTTGAGGGCTTATCTCCTTGCAGACATTTACAGAGAAAAGATATAACAGACTTTCCAAACGCTATACAGAAATAGACAGACAGACAAACGACCACTCTGCAGAATTGTGCAAACAAAAAATTACCAGGAACGTGAGTTGGAAAGTCCTTGAAAGTGAGTCTGTTGATTATGGAATCAGTTCGGAGTCGAGGTGAGTGAAGTTACCCACATTGGTTCAGGAGCCTGATAGTTTAATTGCATGCCCTCTGGTACTAGGCAGTTCGAGCCATTAGATCTGAGAATCAAAGTCAATTTTTATCAAAGTACATAAATCTATAGAATTATAAACAGAACAGAATCAATGAAATGCCACCCAACTAGGGCATTCAAGCAGTGTGCAAAAGATGACAAACTGCAAACACAATGAGAAAGAAACAATAATAATGAATAAGTAATAAATATTGAAAACATGAGGTGAAGAGTTCTTGAAAGTGAGTCCTTAGGTTGTGGGAGCATTTCAGTGATGGGGCAAGTTCTAGAGCCTGATGGCTGAGGGGTAATAACTGCTCCTGAACCTGGTAGTACGTGTCCTCAGGCTTCTCCCTGATGGCAGCAGTGAGAGGAGAGCGTGACCTGGGTGGCGGGCGTTCAAGATGTTGGAAGATGCTTTCCTGTCAGTCTTTCATGGTGATGTTTTAAGTAGCACTGAGAACATGAGTTGTGCAGTCCTTTAAAGAGAGTCCACAGGTTGTGGGATCAGTTCAGTGTTGAGGTGAGTGAAGTTATCCACACCGGTGCAAGAGCCTGGTGGTTTAAATACATGCCTACTCTCTGATTTTTGACATTTCAACCCTGGGAAGAGATACTGGTTGCCTGCCTGTGATCTGATAAACCTCTACTGGAAAGGAAGAGAGAGATTTAGTAGTGTTGACTAAATATTTGATGAGGTAAAGTTTACAGACCAGTGGGTTGAAAACTGTATGGTGGAACTAAGTAGAGACACAGGGTAGAATAGAAAAGAAAGAGACCTTTTCAGCCCAACTTATCCAGGCCGACAAACAATGGAGTGCTGTGATCGCTCGAGGTGAGTATGAGGGTCTCCCGAGGGGTTATTCCCTTCATGGAAAACCCCTGTGCGTGACCTTGTTTAACGTGGGGAGGAGGTGGCTGATGCACGGGCAGCCATCATGAGGTATTTAATGGTTCGGGACAGGGTCCAGAATCAGAATCAGGTTCAATATCACTGACATATGTCGTGAAATTTGTTGTTTTGTGACAGCTGTACATTGCAATATATAATAGTTTAAAAACTATAAATTACAATTAGAAGTATATGCATAAAAAGGTAAGTCGAATTAAATAAATAGTGCAGAAAGCAAGGGGAAAGTAGTGAGGTGGTGTTCATGGGTTGGTCCATTGTTCGTTCCGAAGTCTGCTGGTGGAGAGGAAGAGGCTGTTCCAGAACCATGGTGGAGACTAAATGGAGATCTCCACTGAGGTGGGATGGGATGCAAAATGACTGCGATCCTTCATTGTTGCAGTTTTCCTCCGCACGCTCTATATCAACATCTGCCAGCTCCACCATGGAGGTCTGTCTGGAACATTGCCTTCGACCTTACCACCACGGGTGACCACAAGGCATCGCTGTTGGGGTCTCAGGAACTCACAGCCACTTGATGTTATGGTGTTTGTCTCTCTCGGCAATTAGCTTTCAGATGTTTCATCACCAGTTGAGGTGACATCTTCAATGCGCGGTTGTTAGTGTTCCTCTAAAGGTCCCTTTTAAATCTTTCCCCTGACACTTTAACCAGAACAATCACAGTGAGCCAAACAATCCCTCCCTGCACTCTGTAATTCTATATACGGGATACCAGGCCAGATTGGCAAGGTGGGCTATGGGCCAAATCGAGGCGGAGGGGCCCAGGCCCGAGAGCATATTGAAGTGTCAAGGCCCAGGTCTGAGAGTGAGGAGGGAACTGACGTTTGGGTGATTTAAACATTCGGCCACACTGAAAAGGTTGGGGTGTCAGAGCCAGAGGCAAGGGAAGGGCTGATGTTCAGCTTGCTGCTTAATGAGGTACTGGATACTGGTCTCTGCACTCTGAGGTGGATCGGCCTTGTCTGCCTTTGAGGCTGTGGGGTCGCTTTCATGAACCAGTCCTCAATGTTATTTGCTTACTTTTATTGTTTGCACCATTGTTTTTTTTCCTGTACATTGAGCATTTAGAATGGGTTTCTTTGTTTTGTGGCTGCCTGTAAGGAGACGCATCTCAAGGTTGTACACGGCATGTATACTTTGACGATAACTCGAGAACTTTGGACTTCGAAGGTGTCAGAGAGTAGTTGGCTCCATAGGAGGACGAGTAGCAATCTAGTGGAATCTATTTCCTCTTTTACAACAGCGTGCTGACTTTAGAAAAGAAATGCGATGAATAATAAGGCATTATTATGCTAATTTTGTCTCACTCTGCCTCTCTTCTCTCTTTTTCCGTGTCTTTCCCTTTCTCTTTTTCTGCTCTCTCTTTCCTTCACCCTTCTCTCTCCCTCTCTCACCCTCTCTCTCTCCCTCCGTACCTCTCCCTCTCCCATACCCCTCTCTCTGAGTATCCCTATCACCCCTTCCATCTCTCCCCCTCTCTCCTCCCTCCCTCTCCTTCTCTCTCTCTCAGTATTCCTCTCTCCCTCCCTACCTCCTCTCCTTCTGATTCCCTCTTTCCCAGTCCCTCTCTCCCTTCCCTTTCTCCCTTCCTCCCCCCAGTCATTTCCCTTTCTATCTCCTTCACCCCCTCTCTATCACACCTCCATTTCCTCGCTCTTTCCCCCTTCAACCCCTGTCTTCTCTCTGTCCCTCCCTCTACTTCCCTCACCTTCCTTCTCTCTCCTCTTCCTCTATTGCTCTCTCCCTCTCTCTTTCTCTTTCTCCCCTCTCTCTCTCACTCCTTACTCCTCTCTCTTTCCTCTCCTCTCTCTGCCTGTCTCACTGTCTGTCTCTCTGTCTCCCTCCCCTCTCTCCTCTCTTCCTCACTCTCCCTCCTCCTCTCTCTCTGTCTGTGTCTCTCTCCTCTGTCTGTCTCTGCCTGTCCTTCAGTTCACCTCTGCCTCTGTTGTAATCAAGCTGAGAGCTTTTGAATGCGTGTTTAATGCAGGTGTTGATCAGCAGGCAGTACGGTAGAAACAGGGAGTCCTCTCAACCTTTGAAACCTGGTGCTCAAGGCTCATCATGCTAAATGGTGGAATTAGTTTGGGCTGAAGTACAGATCCTAGGGGAAGGAGCTGACCAATTTCAGAGATTGGATGCTTTCGAGTACCGATGACAAGCATTTGTATGAAGCTGCCACTTAGTTGGATGACTTCCAATAAAAACATTTACAGCCAACTCAATAAAGGTCTGTCTGTCTTCTCTCTCTCCCCTTCTTTCACTCTCACTCTCCCTCTCACATACTCTCACTCTTTCTCATTCTGTTTCCCTATCTCTATCACACACACAAACACACTCACTCTTCCACACTCCCTCACTCTCCTTTCACACTTTCTCATCCCTCTCTCAATCTCATTCTCTGCCCCTCTCTCACTCTCACACACTCCCCACCTCTTTCTCTCTCCCTTCTTTATCACTTTCTTCCCACTCTCCCTCACTCTCCCTCTCTCCCTCACTCTGGCCTCCTTTCCTTCATTCTCTCCCACTCTCCCTCATTCTCTCTCCCTCTCCCTCTCCCACTCTCCCCATTCTTTCTCCCTCTCCCTCATTCTCTCCCACTCTCTTTCATTCTCTCCCACTCTCCCTCACTCTCTCCCCTTCTCCCTTGCTCTCACTCTCTCTCTTCTCTCATCCTTTCCCACTCTCTCACCTTCTCCCTCACTCTCACTCTCCCTCTACTCCCCCTGTGGTCTGATTTGTTACCCACTGTGCTGAGCTTATCTCCACAGCTAATTCTCCCTCCAAGGATGTAGGTTGAAGCCCTGCTCCAGATCAGGAGGACAACAATCTAGGGTGGTCACCTCATTGGAGAATGCAGGAGAGCCTTCGAGTTACGGTGCTGTTTGGATGCAGTTCACATTGTAATGAGCAGTCATTTTCCACAGCAAGGCCCCAAAGAGAACGAAATAATTGGCTAGAAAATCTGGTTCCTATGATGGGCCACTGAAGAGAGGTTCCTTCACGGGGGTCAGCAAGGGTGAGTTGAGTTCCCTTCGACAAGGGGAAGTGAGGACAGGCTTCCTTTGGCGAGGGGCACCAATTACTATCTGTAAGCGGGTGAAAATCTGAGCCTGCACAGCATCTGTTAATGCAATGAAACAGGAACAATCACTGAGGGATCCCAACAGTCCAAGCAGACTTGCTCGAGAGAGGGCATGGGGTCGAAATCCTGCACCAAGACTGAATCAGTTTTGCTCAAGTTGAAACATTGACAATCGCTACCCTCCCACAGATGCTGCTCGACCCATTAAGTTCCTCCAGCAAATTGCTTTTTGCTCCAGATTTCAACATCTGCTGTCTTTGGGAACTCCAGCACAATGAAATAGTTGATTCTTTACAATGTAAATGTTACCCTGGTAGTTACAGATTTTTCATATTTGTGTGTCAGATAGTTGTGCTTGAGTCTCAATGTGTGTTTCTTTGTAGTTGTGTCTGTGTGTATCTGAATGTGTGTCTGTGTAGTTCTCTGTGTGTGGGTAGTTTGTGAGAACAGTTTTGCTTCTTTGCATATTTTGGTGTGTGTGTGTGTGTGTGTGTGTGTGTTGTGTGTTTGTTTTGTGTGTGTGTGTGTGTTTGTTTTGTGTGTGTTTTGTGTGTGTGTGTGTGTTTTGTGTGTGTGTGTGTGTGTGTGTGTGTGTGTGTGTGTGTGTGTGTGTATGTGTGTGTGTGTGTGTGTGTGTGTGTGTGTGTGTGTGTTGTGTGTTTGTTTTGTGTGTGTGTGTGTGTGTGTGTTTTGTGTGTGTGTGTGTGTGAGTGTGTGTGTGTGTGTGTGTGTGTGTGTGTGTGTGTGTGTGTGTGTGTGTGTGTGTGTGTGTGTGTGTGTGTGTGTGTGTGTGTTTGATCCCCCCATTGGATGTGTTGTCGGACTCGGACTTGCCTTGGTGCTGGCTCCTGTCCGCTGGTGTATAGTCAGTCCAGTATCAGAATGACACATGTTGTTTTGCGGCAGCAGTACAATGCAATAAAGGATAACCAATTCTGGAGACAGATTCTGGAAAGGTGTAATACTGTAATAACAGGATTGTCATGGTGGGAGAACTTAATCTCCCCAATATCGATTGACATAGAACCATTGAACACTATAGCACAGTACAGGCCCTTCAGCCCTCCATGTTGTGCCGACCCATATAATCCCTTGAGAAAAGTACTAAACCCACACTACCCCATAATCCTCTATTTTTCTTTCATCTCCCTAGAGTGAGGGGTTTAGATGGGGTGGAGTTTGTTAGGTGTGTTCAGGAAGGTTTCTTGACACAATGTATAGATAATCCTACAAGAGGAGAGGCTGTACTTGATCTGGTATTGGGAAATGAACCTGGTCAGGTGTCAGATCTCTCAGTGGGAGAGCATTTTGGAGATAGTGATCACAATTCTATCTCTTTTACCTTAGCATTGGAGAGGGACAGGAACAGATAAGTTAGGAAAGTGTTTAATTGGAGTAGGGGAAATATGAAGCTATCAAGCAGGAACTTGGAAGCATAAACTGGGAACAGATGTTCTCAGGGAAACGTATGGAAGAAATGTGGCAAATGTTCAGGGGATATTTGCGTGGAGTTCTGCATAGGTACGTTCCAATGAGACAGGGAAAGGACTGCAGGGTACAGGAACTGTGGTGTACAAAGGCGGTTGTAAATTGAGTCAAAAAAACAAGAAGAGCTTACGAAAGGTTAAAAAAACTAGGCAATGATAGAGAGCTAGAAGATTATAAGACTAGCATGAAGGAGCTTAAGAAATAAATTAGGAGAGCCAGAAGGGGCCATGAGAAGGCCTTGGCGGACAGGATTAAGGAAAACCTCAAGGCATTCTACAAGTATGTGAAGAGCCAGAGGATAAGACGTAAGAGAATAGGACCAATCAAGTGTGGCAGTGGAAAAGTGTGTATGGAACCGGAGGAGATGGCAGAGGTACTTAATGAATACTTTGCTTCAGTATTCACTACAGAAAAGGATCATGACAATTGTAGTGATGACTTACAGTGGACTGAAAAGCTTGAGCATGTAGATATTAAGAAAGTGGATGTGCTGGAGCTTTTGGAAAGCATCAAGTTGGATAAGTTACCAGGACTGGACGAGATGTACCCCAAGCTACTGTGGGAGGCGAGGGAGGAGATTGCTGAGACTCTGGCGATGATCTTTGCATCATCAATGGGGATGGGAGAGGTTCCGGAGAATAGGAGGGTTGTTTCTTTATTCAGGAAAGGGAGTGGAGGTATCCCAGGAAATTATAGACCAGTGAGTCTTACTTCAGTGGTTGGTAAGTTGATGGAGAAGATCCTGAGAGGCAGAATTTATGAACATTTGGAGAGGCATAATATGATTAGGAATAGTCAGCATGGCTTTGTCAAAGGCAGGTCGTGCCTTATGAGCCTGATTGAATTTTTTGAGGATGTGACTAAACACATTGATGAAGGAAGAGCAGTAGATGTAGTGTATATGGATTTCAGCAAGGCATTTAAGATACCCCATGCAAGGCTCATTGAGAAAGTAAGGAGGCATGGGATCCAAGGGGACATTGCTTTGTGGATCCAGAACTGGCTTGCCCACAGAAGGCAAAGTGTGGTTGTAGACGGGTCATATTCTGCACGGAGGCCGGTCACCAGTGGAGTGTCTCAGGGATCTGTTCTGGGACCCTTACCCTTCGTGATTTTTATAAATGACCTGGATGAAGAAATGGAGGGATAGATTAGGGAGCATGAGAATGGGTTGAGTGAACTTGGCCTTTTCTCCTTGGAGCGACAGAGGATGAGAGGTGACCTGATAGAGGTGTACAAGATGATGAGAGGCATTGATTGTGTGGATAGTCGGAGGCTTTTTCTCAGGGCTGATATGGCTAGCATGAAAGGGCACAGTTTTGAGGTACTGAGATGTCAGGGGTTCGTTTTTTACGTGGAGAGTGATGAGTGCAAGGAATGGGCTGCTGACAACGGTGGTGGAAGTGAATATGATAGGGTCTTCTCAGACTCCTGGATAGGTACTTGGAGCTTAGAAAAATAGAAGGCTACAGGTAACCCTAGGTAATTTTGAAAGTAAGGACATGTTCGGCACAGCTTTGTGGGCCGAAGGGCCTGTATTGTGCTGTAGGTTTTCTTTGTTTTTCTGTGTTAAGTCCAGCTCCATCATTATTAAACAATTCGCCGATGGGGCAGACCTGCTGTACTTGATGATCTTAATGTCCAGCAGTGCCTCTTGATTGTAAAAAATGCGTACCAAGACTAACAAATACACAAACAGGAGGAAATCTGCAGATGCTGGAAATTCAAACAACACACACAAAATGCTGGTGGAACTCAGCAGGTCAGGCAGCATCTATAGGGAGAAGCACTGTCGACGTTTTGGGCCGAGACCCTTCGTTTGATTGGACTGTGCATACAGCCACCTTATAGGAAAGAAGTAATAAAGATCAGACCATAAGATTGAAAGAGTGCAGAAGAAATCGATACTGCCAGGACTTGAGGACCTGCCTTACAGGGAAAGGTTAAATAGATTAAGGCTTTATTCCCTGGAATAAATTTTTTTTAAAAAGCCTCTAAACAGAAACCAGTAAATTACTTGCCGGTGATTCTGACATCAGTTATGGAAAAATTACTGGAAAGTATTTGAAGGGGCTGGATACATCAGTATTTGGATAGACAGGGACTGGTAAAGGATAGTCAGCATGGCTTTCTGTGTGGCAGGTCATGTCTAACCTGTCTTACAGAGTTTTTCAAAAAAGTTACCAGGAAGTGGATGAAGGCAAGGCAGTGGATGTTGTCTACGTGGGCTTCAGTAAGGCATTTGATAAGATCCCGTATGGGAGGATAGTCAAGAAGTTTCAGTCGTTCAGCATTCAAGATGAGGTAGTAAATTGGATTAGACATTGGCTCAATGGGAGCAGTCAGAGAGTGGTAGTGGAGGATTGCTACTCTGAGTGGAGGCCTGTGAATAGTTCTGTGCCACAGGGATCCGTGCTGGGTCCACTGTTATTTGTCATATCAATGATCTGGATGATAATGTGGTAAATTGGATCAGCAAATTTGCTGATGATACAAAGATTGGAGGTGTAGTGGACAGTGAGGAAGGTTTTCAAAGCTTGCAGAGGGATTTGGATCAGTTGGAAAATGGGCTGACAAATGGCAGATGGAGTTTAATACAGACAAGTGTGAGGTATTGCACTTTGGAAGGACAAACCAAGGTGGAACATAGAAGGTAAATGGTAGGACACTAAGGAATGCAGTTGAACAGAGGGATCTGGGAATACAGATACAAAATTCCCTAAAAGTGGCGTCACAGGTAGATAGGGTCGTAAAGAGAGCTTTTGGTACATTGGCCTTTATAAATCAAAGTATTGAGTATAAGAGTTGGAATGTGATGGTGAGGTTGTATAAGACATTGGTGAGGCTGAATTTGGAGTATTATGTGCAGTTTTGATCACCAAATTACAGGAAGGATATTAATAAGGTTGAAAGATTGCAGAGAAGGTTTACAAGGATGTTGCCGGGACTTGAGAAACTGAGTTACAGAGAAAGGTTGAATAGGTTAGGACTTTATTCCCTGGAGCATCAAAGAAAGAGGGGAGATTTGATAGAGGTGTATAAAATTATGATGGGTATAGATAGAGTGAATACAAGCAGGCTTTTCCACTGAGACTGGGAGAGAAAAAAAAGTAGAGGTCATGGGTTAAGGGTGAAAGGGGAACAATTTAAAGGGAATATGGTGGGGGGGGGGGTCTTCTTCACACAGAGAGTGGTGGGACTGTGGAATGAGCTGCCAGCTGAAGTGGTAAATCTGTGCTCACTTTTAACATTTAAGAAAAACCCGGACAGGTATATGGATGAGAGGGGTATGGAGGGATATGGTTCAGGTGCAGGTCAGTGGGACTGGGCAGAAAAATGGTTCGGCACAGCTAAGAAGGGCCAAAAGGCCTGTTCCTGTGCTGTAATGTTCTATGGTTCTACAGTACCACATACTTCCTGTAGTGAGGTGACCAGAACTGAACACAGTACTCCTCTGTCCAGGGTCCTATATAGCTGTAAGTGGAGAAGTCCTTTCTTTGGGTCCTTTGTTTTTTGTCGTCTATATCAATGATCTGCTTGATAATGTGATCAACTGGATTCGCGAATTTGTGTTGACACCAAGGTTAGAGGTGTAGTGGACAGTGAGGAAGGCTATCATGGCTTGCAGAGGGATCTGCATCTTCTGGGAAAATTAGCTGAAAACTGGCAGATGGAATTTAACGCAGACAAGTGTGAGGTGTTGTACTTCAGTAGGACCGACCAGGGCAGATATTACGCAGTGAACCGAGCACCGAGGAGTGCGGCAGAACAAAGGGATCTGAGAATACAGGTCCAAAATTCATTCAAAGTGGCATCACAGGTAGATCAGGACATAAGGAAAGCTTTTGACACGTTGGCCTTCATAAATCAATGTACTGAGTACAGGAGATGGGATGTCATGTTGAAGTCGTATCAGACATTGGTGAGACCTAATTTGGAGTATTGTGCACGATTTTGGTCACCTATCTGCAGGAAAGATGTAAACAAGGTTGAAAGAGTACAGAGAACATTTACAAGGATGTTGCTGGGTCTGGAGAACCTGAACTATAAGGAAAGATTGAATAGACTTGGCCTGTAATCTTTAGATTTGGTGGAGGTAAACAAAATTGATAGGGTAAATGCAAGCAGGCTTTTTCCCCTGAGGTTGGGTGGGACTGTAACCAGAGGTCATGGGTTAAGGGTAAAAGGTGAAAAGTTTAAGGAGAACATGAGGGGGAACTTCACTCAGAAGGTGGTGAGAGTGTGGAATGAGCGGCCAGCTCAGTGGTCCTTGCGAGCTTGATTTTAATGTTTAAGAGAAGTCTGGATAGGACAGTTGGGGTATGGAGGGCTATGGTCCTGGTGCAGGGCGATGGGAGTAGGCAGTTTAAATGGTTTTGGCATGGACTAGATGGGCCAAAGGGCCTGTTTCTGTGTCGTACTTCTCTTTGACTATGAGTGAAGGGGAATGAGGGGAGATTTGATAGAGGTATATAAAATTTGAGGGATTTAAAGCTGGTAAGTGCAAGCAGGTTTTCTCCACTAAGATTGAATGAGACTACAACTTGAGTTCATCAGTTAAGGTGAAAGTTGAAATGTTTAAGGGGAACACGAAGGGAAACTTTGCTCAGAGGATGGAGAGAGTGTGAAATGAGGTGCCAGTGGAAATGGAGAATGTGGGTTCGATTTCAACATTTGGATAAGTACGCGGATGGGGTGGGGGGGGGGGTGATGTATGGAGGGATCTGGTCCGGATGCAGGTTAATGGTAATAGGCAGATTAATAGGTCAGCACAAACTAGATTGGCAAATGGCCTATTTCTGTGCTGTGGTGTTCTGTGACCCCCGATAAAGCTGATCTTTAAGCTCACAGAGATTTAGTTTAATTTGAAGTAATTTTCAGTACGGAGATGGTGGGCTGAATGGTCTGTTCCCGTGCAATGCGTTTATTCCCACACATCCCTCATTGTTTTATCCCCCGGGCCCTCCCACAAGCCGCACCCTCCATTAACACTCCCTCCCCGCCAACATCAATAGGCACAGACGGCAGCCAGGCTGAACTTCAGCGACTGACACCTGGGCTCAAAATGAGCTGAGGAAGGAGTCTCCTGCCAGAACTGAAGGGTACCCTGCCAACTCGACAGCAGGCCAACCAATGGCAACAGAACTTCACTGGAAAAAGAGGAAATCACTGCGGAACCGTGTACAAGAGAAAGGTGTTGCACATTCCTTCCGCCTTCTGGAGTCCCCGTTCCCTGCTTACACGCACGCATTTCGCTTCCCATCTCGCACACACAGATACAACTATGAGGTTATCAGTGTTTGCATTACATTGCATTACATGCTGAGCGATTCTCTCATTGGTCAATTCATCAGGTACACCTGTACACATCTAATCAGCCAATCAACTCAATACATAAGAGCATGCTGGCGTGGTCAAGAGGTTCAGTTGTTGTTCAGATCAAATCTCGGAGTAGGGGAGAAATGAGATCTGGGTGACTTTAACTGTGCAATGATTGTTGGTCCCAGAGAGGGTAATTTAAGTATCTCTGAAACTGCTGATCTCCTGGGATTTTCACACAAATCAGTCTCTAGGGTTTATGGAGAATGGTGTGAAAAACTAAAAATATCCTGTGAGGAAAAATGCCTCGTTAATGAGAGTGTGCTAGTGAGAGAGGTCAGTGGAGAATGGCCAGACCAGTTCACGCTGACAGGAAGGTGACAGTAACTCAAATAACCACACGTTACAACCATCACACACTCCCAGGGCAGAACAATTGGACACAGAGTGAAACTCCCTCTATACTGTCCCATCACACACTCCCAGGACAGGGACAGTTAGACACAGAGTGAAGCTCCCTCTACACTGTCCCATCACACACTCACAGGGCAGGGACAGTCAGATACAGAGTGAAGCTCCCTCTACACTGTCCCATCACACACTCCCAGGACAGGGACAGTTAGATACAGAGTGAAGCTCCCTCTACACTGTCCCATCACACACTCCCAGGGCAGGGACAGTTAGATACAGAGTGAAGCTCCTTCTACACTGTCCCATCACACACTCCCAGGACACAGGCAGACTGCCTGGCAATGTTTAGGGGGTATGTTCGTGCCCGGGTAACTATTGAAAAAGAACACGCGCAGTCCACAGCGGCCTTGGAGGAGTTTCGAGACCGTTGGGCTCCGCGGGGTGTAAGTGCCATCGTGGATAGGGATGGCAACATTCTGGTGTAATGTCTATTGTCTATTTGTAGTGCAGTAATTGTGTTTGCCACTGTTTTGTATATATTGTATAGCACCGAAATTTGTAATAAAGGATTTTGTAATAAAAAAAAGGGCAGGGACAGTCAGATACAGAGTGAAACTCCCTCTACACTATCCCATCACGCACTCCCAGGGCAGGGACAGTTAGATACAGAGTGAAGCTCCCTCTCCACTGTCCCATCACACATTCCCAGAATAGGGACAGTTAGATATGGAGTAAAGTTCCCTCTACGCTGTCCCATCACACACTCCCAGGGCAGGGACAGTCAGATACAGAGTGAAGCTCCCTCTACACTGTCCCACCATACACTCCCGGGGCAGCAACAGAGAACATTTGATACCAACCTCTTTATGATAATTCTTGCTATCTGGAATGATGACTAAGTATTTAGTTTTCGTGATGTTGAGTGGAGTCTTCATTGTGATTAAGCCATCATTGTAACCTATAATCTTCATGCCGTTCTCACTTAGAGATTGCAATTGTGGATGAGCCGAGGACAAGGCAATTGCAAAAGGTGGCCACTGATAGAGTTAGGAACTTTGTGCCTGGGGTTGTGTTGGTGAGGAAGGGGGGAATATTAATGGGGAGGCTTGGTGCATTCATAAAGTGTGAAACAGTAAAGGTGGGATGTGAATAAAATATCTGAATAGTTTATTGTAGAATGGCAACTGTGTTGACTAAAGTCATTGAATTGTGTATCACTGTATGCACAGAACTACAGTGTGGTGAAGAGGAAAGCCCTATGAAACTGCCCACAGTATCACTGGCATCAGCTGACCCATCTTCGAGGACATCGATACAGAAAGGGCCAGTTACACCATGAAGGATCCCACTCAACCTGCCCACGGACAGGTTGTCCCACTCCCATCAGGGAGGAGGCTGTGTAGCATCCACACCAGGACCACCAGACTCAAAAACACTGACTTTCCACAAGCAGTGAGGCTGATCAACACCTCCACCCACTAACCCACCCCTCCACACCACAATCACCAATACTTTATCATTTCCCGTCAGTCACCTAGTGTGGACACTCCTGTGTCCAGCGTCACTATATGGACATACAATCAATTTACATATAATATATAAGCTATCTTATGTATTTATGTTTATTGTGTTTCTCTAATTGTGCTTTCTTGTGCTGTATCAGAACCGGAGTAACAATTATTTTGTTCTCTTTTACACTTGTGCAGTGGTACTGACATTAAACAACGTTCAATCTTACCAATCATTCTGCACAAAACAGGCTCTTCGGCCCATCTGGTCTGTGTTGACCACTGTGAACCCTTTCCTAACAACACAATTTTCACTAAATACTTGGCAGGTCAGGTAGCATCTGTGGTGGAGAGACAGTGACTGGTTCCAAACTCGGATGGGTCACATTCTCCCCGATGGATTTGATGAAGCTTGCTACGGTTCCACCTTTGTTGTGTGCTCAGGGGTTCCTGTGCGTGCCTTGTGCTGGTTGCCAGCTGGTTGTGAGCCAAAGGCGCAGATGAGGTACTAACTGCTGCGTGCCAGGAGCTGGCTGGCATTGAGGTTGTGAGTTATAGCTGGCAGGTAGTGTATCAGCCCACTCACAGGTGGCATTCAATGTTTTTCCCTGACACCAGAACCGTTCACATAAATACTGATTATACTTCTCATTCACTCAGCAAAAGGATGTCAGTAAAGCAAAAGACAACACTTCCCAGTCACCAACACCCCTCCCCAGTCACCAACACTCCTCCCCAGTCACCAACACCCCTCCCCAGTCACCAACACTCCCCACAGTCACCAACACTCCTTCCCAGTCACAAACACCCCTCCCCAGTCACCAACACTCCTCCCCAGTCACCAACACTCCTCCCCAGTCACCAACACTCCTCCCCAGTCACCAACAATCCCCCCAGTCACCAACACTCCTCCCCAGTCACCAACACACCTCCCCAGTCACCAACACTCCCCCCAGTCACCAACACTCCTTCCCAGTCACCAACACCCCTCCCCAGTCACCAACACTCCCCCCAGTCACCAACACTCCTTCCCAGTCACCAACACCCCTCCCCAGTCAACAACAATCCTTCCCAGTCTCCAACACTCCTCCCCAGTCTCCAACACTCCTCCCCAGTCACCAACACTCCTTCACAGTCACCAACACCCCTCCCCAGTCACCAACACTCCTCCCTAGTCACCAACACTCCTTCCCAGTCACCAACACACCTCCCCAGTCACCAACACTCCTCCCCAGAAACCAACACTCCTCCCCAGAAGCCAACACTCCTTCCCAGAAACCAACACTCCTTCCCAGTCTCCAACACTACTCCCCAGTCACCAACACTCCCCCCAGTCACCAACACTCCTTCCCAGTCACCAACACTCCTCCCCAGTCACCAACACTCCTTCCCAGTCTCCAACACTCCTCCCCAGTCTCCAACACTCCTCCCCAGTCACCAACACTCCTTCCCAGTCATCAACACCCCTCCCCAGTCACCAACACTCCTCCCTAGTCACCAACACTCCTTCCCAGTCACCAACACCCCTCCCCAGTCACCAACACTCCTCCACAGTCACCAACACTCCTCCCCAGAAACCAACACTCCTCCCCAGAAACCAACACTCCTTCACAGAAACCAACACTCCTTCCCAGTCTCCAACACTACTCCCCAGTCACCAACACTCCCCCCAGTCACCAACACTCCTTCCCAGTCACCAACACTCCTCCCCAGTCACCAACACTCCTCCCCAGTCACCAACACTCCTTCCCAGTCACCAACACTCCTCCCCAGTCACCAACACTCCTCCCCAGTCACCAACACTCCTTCCCAGTCACCAACACTCCTCCCCAGACACCAACACCCCTTCCCAGTCACCAACACTCCTCCCCAGTCACCAACACTCCCCCCCAGTCACCAACACTCCTTCCCAGTCACCAACACTCCTCCCCAGTCACCAACACTCCTCCCCAGTCACCAACACTCCTTCCCAGTCACCAACACTCCTCCCCAGTCGCCAACACTCCTCCCCAGTCACCAACACTCCTTCCCAGTCACCAACACTCCTCCCCAGACACCAACACACCTTCCCAGTCACCAACACTCCTCCCCAGTCACCAACACTCCCCCCCAGTCACCAACACTCCTTCCCAGTCTCCACTCCTCCCCAGTCACCAACACTCCTTCCCAGTCTCCACTCCTCCCCAGTCACCAACACTCCTCCTTAGTCACCAACACCCCTTCCCAGTCACCAACACCCCTTCCCAGTCACCAACACTCCCCCCAGTCACCAACACTCCTTCCCAGTCTCCACTCCTCCCCAGTCACAAACACTCCTTCCCAGTCTCCACTCCTCCCCAGTCACCAACACTCCCCCCCAGTCACCAACACCCCTTCCCAGTCACCAACACTCCTCCCCAGTCACCAACACTCCTCCCCAGTCACCAACACCCCTCCCCAGTCACCAACACCCCTCCCAAGTCACCAACACTCCTCCCCAGAAACCAACACACCTTCCCAGTCACCAACACCCCTTCCCAGTCACCAACACTCCTCCCCAGTCACAAACACTCCTTCCCCAGTCACCAACACCCCTTCTCAGTCACCAACACTCCTCCCCAGTCACCAACACTCCTCCCCAGTCACCAACACCCCTCCCCAGTCACCAACACTCCTCCTCAGTCACAAACACTCCTTCCCCAGTCTCCACTCCTCCCCAGTCACCAACACTCCTTCCCAGTCTCCAACACTCCTCCCCAGTCACCAACACTCCTTCCCAGTCACCAACACTCCTCCCCAGTCACAAACACTCCTTCACCAGTCTCCACTCCTCCCCAGTCACCAACACTCCTTCCCAGTCTCCACTCCTCCCCAGTCACAAACACTCCTTCCCCAGTCTCCACTCCTCCCCAGTCACCAACACTCCCCCCCAGTCACCAACACTCCTCCCCAGTCACAAACACTCCTTCCCAGTCTCCACTCCTTCCCAGTCTCCAACACTCCTCCCCAGTCACCAACACTCCTTCCCAGTCACCAACACTCCTCCCCAGTCACAAACACTCCTTCCCCAGTCTCCACTCCTCCCCAGTCACCAACACTCCTTCCCAGTCTCCACTCCTCCCCAGTCACAAACACTCCTTCCCCAGTCTCCACTCCTCCCCAGTCACCAACACTACCCCCCAGTCACCAACACTCCTCCCCAGTCACAAACACTCCTTCCCAGTCTCCACTCCTCCCCAGTCACCAACACTCCTTCCCAGTCTCCACTCCTCCCCAGTCACCAACACTCCTCCCCAGTCACCAACACTCCTTCCCAGTCACCAACACCCCTTCCCAGTCACCAACACTCCTCCCCAGTCACCAACACTCCTCCCCAGTCACCAACACCCCTCTCCAGTCACCAACACTCCTTCCCAGTCTCCACTCCTCCCTAGTCACCAACACCCCTTCCCAGTCACCAACACTCCTCCTCAGTCACAAACACTCCTTCCCCAGTCTCCACTCCTCCCCAGTCACCAACACTCCTTCCCAGTCTCCAACACTCCTCCCCAGTCACCAACACTCCTTCCCAGTCACCAACACTCCTCCCCAGTCACAAACACTCCTTCCCCAGTCTCCACTCCTCCCCAGTCACCAACACTCCTTCCCAGTCTCCACTCCTCCCCAGTCACCAACACTCCTCCCCAGAAACCAACACTCCTCCCCAGTCACCAACACCCCTTCCCAGTCATCAACACTCCTCCCCAGTCACCAACACTCCTCCTCAGTCACCAACACTCCTTCCCAGTCACAAACACCCCTCCCCAGTCACCAACACTCCTTCCCAGTCTCCACTCCTCCCCAGTCACCAACACTCCTTCCCAGTCTCCACTCCTCCCCAGTCACCAACACTCCTCCCCAGTCACCAACACTCCTTCCCAGTCACCAACACCCCTTCCCAGTCACCAACACTCCTCCCCAGTCACCAACACTCCTCCCCAGTCACCAACACCCCTCTCCAGTCACCAACACTCCTTCCCAGTCTCCACTCCTCCCTAGTCACCAACACCCCTTCCCAGTCACCAACACTCCTCCTCAGTCACAAACACTCCTTCCCCAGTCTCCACTCCTCCCCAGTCACCAACAATCCTTCCCAGTCTCCAACACTCCTCCCCAGTCACCAACACTCCTTCCCAGTCACCAACACTCCTCCCCAGTCACAAACACTCCTTCCCCAGTCTCCACTCCTCCCCAGTCACCAACACTCCTTCCCAGTCTCCACTCCTCCCCAGTCACAAACACTCCTTCCCAGTCTCCACTCCTCCCCAGTCACCAACACTCCTTCCTAGTCACCAACACCCCTTCCCAGTCACCAACACTCCTCCCCAGTCACCAACACTCCTCCCCAGAAACCAACACTCCTCCCCAGTCACCAACACCCCTTACCAGTCATCAACACTCCTCCCCAGTCACCAACACTCCTCCTCAGTCACCAACACTCCTTCCCAGTCACAAACACTCCTTCCCAGTCACCAACACTCCTCCCCAGTCACCAACACTCCTCCCCAGAAACCAACACTCCTCCCCAGTCACCAACACCCCTTCCCAGTCATCAACACTCCTCCCCAGTCACCAACACTCCTCCTCAGTCACCAACACTCCTTCCCAGTCACAAACACCCCTCCCCAGTCACCAACACTCCTTCCCAGTCTCCACTCCTCCCCAGTCACCAACACTCCTTCCCAGTCTCCACTCCTCCCCAGTCACCAACACTCCTCCCCAGTCACCAACACTCCTTCCCAGTCACCAACACCCCTTCCCAGTCTCCAACACTCCTTCCCAGTCACCAACACTCCTCCCCAGTCACCAACACTCCTCCTCAGTCACCAACACTCCTCCCCAGTCACCAACACTCCTTCCCAGTCACCAACACTCCTTCCCAGTCTCCAACACTCCTTCCCAGTCACCAACACTCCTTCCCAGTCTCCAACACTCCTTCCCAGTCACCAACACTCCTCCCCAGTCACCAACACTCCTCCTCAGTCACCAACACTCCTCCCCAGTCACCAACACTCCTTCCCAGTCTCCAACACTCCTTCCCAGTCACCAACACTCCTCCCCAGTCACCAACACTCCTCCTCAGTCACCAACACTCCTTCCCAGTCACCAACACTCCTCCCCAGTCACCAACACTCCTTCCCAGTCACCAACACTCCTTCCCAGTCTCCAACACTCCTTCCCAGTCACCAACACTCCTCCCCAGTCACCAACACTCCTCCCCAGTCACCAACACCCCTTCTCAGTCACCAACACTCCTCCCCAGTCACCAACACTCCTTCCCAGTCTCCACTCCTCCCCAGTCACCAACACTCCTTCCCAGTCACCAACACTCCCCCCCAGTCACCAACACTCCTTCCCAGTCTCCACTCCTCCCCAGTCACAAACACTCCTTCCCAGTCTCCACTCCTCCCCAGTCACCAACACTCCTTCCCAGTCACCAACACTCCTCCCCAGTCACAAACACTCCTCCCTAGTCACCAACACCCCTTCCCAGTCACCAACACCCCTTCCCAGTCACCAACACTCCTCCCCAGTCACCAACACTCCTTCCCAGTCTCCACTCCTCCCCAGTCACAAACGCTCCTTCCCAGTCTCCACTCCTCCCCAGTCACAAACACTCCTTCCCAGTCTCCACTCCTCCCCAGTCACCAACACTCCTCCCTAGTCACCAACACCCCTTCCCAGTCACCAACACTCCTTCCCAGTCACAAACACTCCTTCCCAGTCACCAACACTCCTCCCCAGTCACCAACACCCCTCCCCAGTCACCAACACCCCTCCCCAGTCACCAACACTCCTTCCCAGAAACCAACACTCCTTCCCAGTCTCCAACACTCCTCCCCAGTCACCAACACTCCCCCCCAGTCACCAACACTCCTTCCCAGTCTCCACTCCTCCCCAGTCACCAACACTCCTCCCCAGTCACCAACACTCCTCCTCAGTCACCAACACCCCTCCCCAGTCACCAACACTCCTTCCCAGTCACCAACACTCCTCCCCAGTCACCAACACTCCTTCCCAGTCACCAACACCCCTCCCCAGTCACCAACACTCCCCCCAGTCACCAACACTCCTCCCCAGTCACCAACACTCCCCCCAGTCACCAACACTCCCCCCAGTCACCAACACTCCTCCCCAGTCACCAACACTCCTTCCCAGTCACCAACACTCCTCCCCAGTCACCAACACTCCTTCCCAGTCACCAACACTCCTTCCCAGTCACCAACACTCCTCCCCAGTCACCAACACTCCTTCCCAGTCACAAACACCCCTCCCCAGTCACCAACACTCCCCCCAGTCACCAACACTCCTCCCCAGTCACCAACACTCCCCACAGTCACCAATACTCCCCCCAGTCACCAACACTCCTCCCCAGTCACCAACACTCCTTTCCAGTCACCAACACCCCTCCCCAGTCACCAACACTCCCCCCAGTCACCAACACTCCTCCCCAGTCACCAACACTCCCCCCAGTCACCAACACTCCCCCCAGTCACCAACACTCCTTCCCAGTCTCCACTCCTCCCCAGTCACCAACACTCCCCCCAGTCACCAACACTCCTTCCCAGTCACCAACATTCCTCCCCAGTCACCAACACCCCTCCCCAGTCACCAACACTCCTTCCCCAGTCACCAACACTCCTTCCCAGTCTCCACTCCTCCCCAGTCACCAACACTCCTTCCCAGTCACCAACACTCCTCCCCAGTCACCAACACTCCTCCCTAGTCACCAACACCCCTTCCCAGTCACCAACACCCCTTCCCAGTCACCAACACTCCTCCCCAGTCACCAACACTCCTTCCCAGTCTCCACTCCTCCCCAGTCACAAACGCTCCTTCCCAGTCTCCACTCCTCCCCAGTCACAAACACTCCTTCCCAGTCTCCACTCCTCCCCAGTCACCAACACTCCTCCCTAGTCACCAACACCCCTTCCCAGTCACCAACACTCCTTCCCAGTCACAAACACTCCTTCCCAGTCACCAACACTCCTCCCCAGTCACCAACACCCCTCCCCAGTCACCAACACCCCTCCCCAGTCACCAACACTCCTTCCCAGAAACCAACACTCCTTCCCAGTCTCCAACACTCCTCCCCAGTCACCAACACTCCCCCCCAGTCACCAACACTCCTTCCCAGTCTCCACTCCTCCCCAGTCACCAACACTCCTCCCCAGTCACCAACACTCCTCCTCAGTCACCAACACCCCTCCCCAGTCACCAACACTCCTTCCCAGTCACCAACACTCCTCCCCAGTCACCAACACTCCTTCCCAGTCACCAACACCCCTCCCCAGTCACCAACACTCCCCCCAGTCACCAACACTCCTCCCCAGTCACCAACACTCCCCCCAGTCACCAACACTCCCCCCAGTCACCAACACTCCTCCCCAGTCACCAACACTCCTTCCCAGTCACCAACACTCCTCCCCAGTCACCAACACTCCTTCCCAGTCACCAACACTCCTTCCCAGTCACCAACACTCCTCCCCAGTCACCAACACTCCTTCCCAGTCACAAACACCCCTCCCCAGTCACCAACACTCCCCCCAGTCACCAACACTCCTCCCCAGTCACCAACACTCCCCACAGTCACCAATACTCCCCCCAGTCACCAACACTCCTCCCCAGTCACCAACACTCCTTTCCAGTCACCAACACCCCTCCCCAGTCACCAACACTCACCCCAGTCACCAACACTCCTCCCCAGTCACCAACACTCCCCCCAGTCACCAACACTCCTCCCCAGTCACCAACACTCCTTCCCAGTCTCCACTCCTCCCCAGTCACCAACACTCCCCCCAGTCACCAACACTCCTTCCCAGTCACCAACATTCCTCCCCAGTCACCAACACCCCTCCCCAGTCACCAACACTCCTTCCCCAGTCACCAACACTCCTTCCCAGTCTCCACTCCTTCCGTCACCAACACTCCTCCCCAGTCACCAACACTCCTCCTCAGTCACCAACACTCCTCCCCAGAAACCAACACTCCTTCCCAGTCTCCAACACTCCTCCCCAGTCACCAACACTCCTTCCCAGTCACCAACACTCCTCCCCAGTCACCAACACTCCTCCCCAGTCACCAACACTCCTTCTCAGTCACAAACACTCCTCCTCAGTCACCAACACTCCTCCCCAGTCACAAACACTCCTTCCCAGTCACCAACACTCCACCCCAGTCACCAACACTCCTCTCCAGTCACCAACACTCCTCCCCACACAAACACTCCTTCCCAGTCACCAACACTCCTCCCCAGTCACCAACACTCCTCCCCAGTCACCAACACTCCTCCTCAGTCACCAACACTCCTCCCCAGTCACCAACACTCCTTCCCAGTCACCAACACTCCTTCCCAGTCTCCAACACTCCTTCCCAGTCACCAACACTCCTTCCCAGTCTCCAACACTCCTTCCCAGTCACCAACACTCCTCCCCAGTCACCAACACTCCTCCTCAGTCACCAACACTCCTCCCCAGTCACCAACACTCCTTCCCAGTCTCCAACACTCCTTCCCAGTCACCAACACTCCTCCCCAGTCACCAACACTCCTCCTCAGTCACCAACACTCCTTCCCAGTCACCAACACTCCTCCCCAGTCACCAACACTCCTTCCCAGTCACCAACACTCCTTCCCAGTCTCCAACACTCCTTCCCAGTCTCCACTCCTCCCTAGTCACCAACACCCCTTCCCAGTCACCAACACTCCTCCCCAGTCACCAACACTCCTTCCCAGTCTCCACTCCTCCCCAGTCACCAACACTCCTTCCCAGTCACTAACACTCCCCCCCAGTCACCAACACTCCTTCCCAGTCTCCACTCCTCCCCAGTCACAAACACTCCTTCCCAGTCTCCACTCCTCCCCAGTCACCAACACTCCTTCCCAGTCACCAACACTCCTCCCCAGTCACCAACACTCCTTCCCAGTCACCAACACTCCTCCCTAGTCACCAACACCTCTTCCCAGTCACCAACACCCCTTCCCAGTCACCAACACTCCTCCCCAGTCACCAACACTCCTCCCCAGTCTCCACTCCTCCCCAGTCACAAACGCTCCTTCCCAGTCTCCACTCCTCCCCAGTCACAAACACTCCTTCCCAGTCTCCACTCCTCCCCAGTCACCAACACTCCTCCCCAGTCACCAACACTCCTCCCTAGTCACCAACACCCCTTCCCAGTCACCAACACTCCTTCCCAGTCACAAACACTCCTTCCCAGTCACCAACACTCCTCCCCAGTCACCAACACCCCTCCCCAGTCACCAACACCCCTCCCCAGTCACCAACACTCCTTCCCAGAAACCAACACTCCTTCCCAGTCTCCAACACTCCTCCTCAGTCACCAACACTCCCCCCCAGTCACCAACACTCCTTCCCAGTCTCCACTCCTCCCCAGTCACCAACACTCCTCCCCAGTCACCAACACCTTCCCAGTCACCAACACTCCTCCCCAGTCACCAACACTCCTTCCCAGTCACCAACACCCCTCCCCAGTCACCAACACTCCCCCCAGTCACCAACACTCCTCCCCAGTCACCAACACTCCCCCCAGTCACCAACACTCCCCCCAGTCACCAACACTCCTTCCCAGTCTCCACTCCTCCCCAGTCACCAACACTCCTCCCCAGTCACCAACACTCCCCCCAGTCACCAACACTCCCCCCAGTCACCAACACTCCTTCCCAGTCACCAACACTCCTCCCCAGTCACCAACACCCCTCCCCAGTCACCAACACTCCTTCCCCAGTCACCAACACTCCTTCCCAGTCTCCACTCCTTCCCAGTCACCAACACTCCTCCCCAGTCACCAACACTCCTCCCCAGACACCAACACCCCTCCCCAGTCACCAACACTCCTCCTCAGTCACCAACACTCCTCCCCAGAAACCAACACTCCTTCCCAGTCACCAACACTCCTCCTCAGTCACCAACACTCCTCCCCAGTTACCAACACTCCTTCCCAGTCTCCAACACTCCTCCCCAGTCACCAACACTCCCCCCCAGTCACCAACACCCCTTCCCAGTCACCAACACTCCTCCCCAGTCACCAACACTCCTCCCCAGTCACCAACACCCCTCCCCAGTCACCAACACTCCTCCCCAGAAACCAACACTCCTTCCCAGTCACCAACACCCCTTCCCAGTCACCAACACTCCTCCCCAGTCACAAACACTCCTTCCCCAGTCACCAACACCCCTTCTCAGTCACCAACACTCCTCCCCAGTCACCAACACTACTCCCCAGTCACCAACACCCCTCCCCAGTCACCAACACTCCTCCTCAGTCACAAACACTCCTTCCCCAGTCTCCACTCCTCCCCAGTCACCAACACTCCTTCCCAGTCTCCAACACTCCTCCCCAGTCACCAACACTCCTTCCCAGTCACCAACACTCCTTCCCAGTCACCAACACTCCTCCCCAGTCACAAACACTCCTTCCCCAGTCTCCACTCCTCCCCAGTCACCAACACTCCTTCCCAGTCTCCACTCCTCCCCAGTCACAAACACTCCTTCCCCAGTCTCCACTCCTCCCCAGTCACCAACACTCCCCCCCAGTCACCAACACTCCTCCCCAGTCACAAACACTCCTTCCCAGTCTCCACTCCTCCCCAGTCACCAACACTCCTCCCTAGTCACCAACACCCCTTCCCAGTCACCAACACTCCTCCCCAGTCACCAACACTCCTCCCCAGAAACCAACACTCCTCCCCAGTCACCAACACCCCTTACCAGTCATCAACACTCCTCCCCAGTCACCAACACTCCTCCTCAGTCACCAACACTCCTTCCCAGTCACAAACACTCCTTCCCAGTCACCAACACTCCTCCCCAGTCACCAACACTCCTCCCCAGAAACCAACACTCCTCCCCAGTCACCAACACCCCTTCCCAGTCATCAACACTCCTCCCCAGTCACCAACACTCCTCCTCAGTCACCAACACTCCTTCCCAGTCACAAACACCCCTCCCCAGTCACCAACACTCCTTCCCAGTCTCCACTCCTCCCCAGTCACCAACACTCCTTCCCAGTCTCCACTCCTCCCCAGTCACCAACACTCCTCCCCAGTCACCAACACTCCTTCCCAGTCACCAACACCCCTTCCCAGTCTCCAACACTCCTTCCCAGTCACCAACACTCCTCCCCAGTCACCAACACTCCTCCTCAGTCACCAACACTCCTCCCCAGTCACCAACACTCCTTCCCAGTCACCAACACTCCTTCCCAGTCTCCAACACTCCTTCCCAGTCACCAACACTCCTTCCCAGTCTCCAACACTCCTTCCCAGTCACCAACACTCCTCCCCAGTCTCCACTCCTCCCCAGTCACCAACACTCCTCCCCAGTCACCAACACTCCTTCCCAGTCACCAACACCCCTTCCCAGTCTCCAACACTCCTTCCCAGTCACCAACACTCCTCCCCAGTCACCAACACTCCTCCTCAGTCACCAACACTCCTCCCCAGTCACCAACACTCCTTCCCAGTCACCAACACTCCTTCCCAGTCTCCAACACTCCTTCCCAGTCACCAACACTCCTCCCCAGTCACCAACACTCCTCCTCAGTCACCAACACTCCTCCCCAGTCACCAACACTCCTTCCCAGTCTCCAACACTCCTTCCCAGTCACCAACACTCCTCCCCAGTCACCAACACTCCTCCTCAGTCACCAACACTCCTTCCCAGTCACCAACACTCCTCCCCAGTCACCAACACTCCTTCCCAGTCACCAACACTCCTTCCCCAGTCACCAACACTCCTTCCCAGTCTCCACTCCTTCCGTCACCAACACTCCTCCCCAGTCACCAACACTCCTTCCCAGTCTCCACTCCTCCCCAGTCACCAACACTTCTCCCCAGTCACCAACACTCCCCCCCAGTCACCAACACTCCTTCCCAGTCACCAACACTCCTCCCCAGTCACCAACACTCCTTCCCAGTCACCAACACCCCTCCCCAGTCACCAACACTCCCCCCAGTCACCAACACTCCTCCCCAGTCACCAACACTCCCCCCAGTCACCAACACTCCCCCCAGTCACCAACACTCCTTCCCAGTCACCAACACTCCCCCCAGTCACCAACACTCCCCCCAGTCACCAACACTCCTTCCCAGTCACCAACACTCCTCCCCAGTCACCAACACCCCTCCCCAGTCACCAACACTCCTTCCCCAGTCACCAACACTCCTTCCCAGTCTCCACTCCTTCCCAGTCACCAACACTCCTCCCCAGTCACCAACACTCCTCCCCAGACACCAACACCCCTCCCCAGTCACCAACACTCCTCCTCAGTCACCAACACTCCTCCCCAGAAACCAACACTCCTTCCCAGTCACCAACACTCCTCCTCAGTCACCAACACTCCTCCCCAGTCACCAACACTCCTTCCCAGTCTCCAACACTCCTCCCCAGTCACCAACACCTCTTCCCAGTCATCAACACTCCTCCCCAGTCACCAACACTCCTTCCCAGTCACCAACACTCCTCCCCAGTCAGCAACACTCCTCCCCAGTCACCAACACTCCTTCTCAGTCACAAACACTCCTCCTCAGTCACCAACACTCCTCCCCAGTCACAAACACTCCTTCCCAGTCACCAACACTCCTCCCCAGTCACCAACACTCCTCCTCAGTCACAAACACCCCTCCCCAGTCACCAACACTCCTTCCCCAGTCACCAACACTCCTTCCCAGTCTCCACTCCTTCCCAGTCACCAACACTCCTCCCCAGTCTCCAACACTCCTCCCCAGTCACCAACACCTCTTCCCAGTCATCAACACTCCTCCCCAGTCACCAACACTCCTTCCCAGTCACCAACACTCCTCCCCAGTCACCAACACTCCTCCCCAGTCACCAACACTCCTTCTCAGTCACAAACACTCCTCCTCAGTCACCAACACTCCTCCCCAGTCACAAACACTCCTCCCCAGTCACAAACACTCCTTCCCAGTCACCAACACTCCTCCCCAGTCACCAACACTCCTTCCCAGTCACCAACACTCCTTCCCAGTCACCAACACTCCTCCCCAGTCACTAACACTCCTCCCCAGTCACCAATACTCCTTCCCAGAAACCAACACTCCTCCCCAGTCACCAACACTCCTCCCCAGTCACAAACACTCCTTCCCAGTCACCAACACTCCTCCCCAGTCACCAACACTCCTCCCCAGTCACCAACACTCCTTCCCAGAAACCAACACTCCTCCCCAGTCGCCAACACTCCTCCCCAGTCGCCAACACTCCTTCCCAGTCGCCAACACCCCTTCCCAGTCACCAACACTCCTCCCCAGTCACCAACACTCCTCCCCAGTCACCAACACTCTTCCCAAGTCACCAACACTCTTCCCAAGTCACCAACACTCCTCCCCAGTCACCAACACCCCTTCCCAGTCACCAACACCCCTCCCCAGTCTCCAACACTCCTTCCCCAGTCACCAACACTCCTTCCCCAGTCACCAACACTCCTCCCCAGTCACCAACACCCCTCCCCAGTCACCAACACTCCTTCCCAGTCACCAACACCCCTCCCCAGTCACCAACACTCCTCCCCAGTCGCCAACACTCCTTCCCAGTCGCCAACACCCCTTCCCAGTCACCAACACTCCTCCCCAGTCACCAACACTCCTCCCCAGTCACCAACACTCTTCCCAAGTCACCAACACTCCTCCCCAGTCACCAACACCCCTTCCCAGTCACCAACACCCCTCCCCAGTCTCCAACACTCCTTCCCCAGTCACCAACACTCCTTCCCCAGTCACCAACACTCCTCCCCAGTCACCAACACCCCTCCCCAGTCACCAACACTCCTTCCCAGTCACCAACACCCCTCCCCAGTCACCAACACTCCTCCCCAGTCACCAACACTCCTTCCCAGGCAGCAATCGATTGGGCACATACTCCCAGGACAGGGACAGTCAGATACAGAGTGAAGCTCCCTCTACACTGTCCCATCACACACTCCCAGGGCAGGGACAGTCAGATACAGAGTGAAGCTCCCTCGACACTGTCCCATCACACACTCTCAGGGCAGGGACAGTTAGACACAGAATGAAGCTCCCTCTACACTGTCCCATCACACACTCCCAGGGCAGGGACTGTTAGATACAGAGTGAAGCTCCCTCTACACTGTCCCATCACACACTCTCAGGACAGGGACAGTCAGATACAGAGTGAAGCTCCCTCTACACTGTCCCATCACACACTCCCAGGGCAGGGACAGTCAGATACAGAGTGAAGCTCCCTCTACACTGTCCCATCACACACTCTCAGGACAGGGACAGTCAGATACAGAGTGAAGCTCCCTCTACACTGTCCCATCACACACTCCCAGGGCAGGGACAGTCAGATACAGAATGAATCTCCCTCTACACTGTCCCATCACACACTCCCAGGACAGGGACAGTCAGATACACAGTGAAGCTCCCTCTACACTGTCCCATCACACACTCCCAGGGCAGGGACAGTCAGATACAGAGTGAAGCTCCCTCTACACTGTCCCATCACACACTCCCAGGACAGGGACAGTCAGATGCAGAGTGAATCTCCCTCTCCACTGCCTCATCCACACTATTTTGACCTTGACTTTGTCTTCTTCTGTCTTCTGTCCAGTTCTGATGAAGGGTCTTTGACTAGAAATACTCAGCAGATCTGGTGGCATCTCTTCTCACAGATGCAGTCTGACCTGCTGAGAATTTCCAGCCATTTTTAATCCTTCACTTAAGTCTCAGTAATTGCACAACAGTGGAGTGAGCTTCCAATTTAGCTGAAGTGACTGTGCTGTGCTGGGAAAGCCAGTCTGTAATCACTGTTTCATTAGCTGTGTGTCTGTAAATCTGTCCTTCCTACTGCTTACCTTCAGCTCCCAGTACAGAGTTCTGTTAACCCTTGCAATTCCCCTCATTACACTCACTCCCTCCCTGCTCTCAGGGTTGCTGATCTTTCTCCCAAATACCCAGTTGCTAATAGCAGGGGGCATTTTAAGGTGCTTGAAAGAAAATACAGGGGGGATGCTATAGGTAAGTTGTTTTTTACACAGAGAGTGGTGGGTGTGTGGAACACTCTGCCAGGGTGCTGGTAGAGGCAGATACTTTAGAGACATTTTAAAACCTCTTAGATAGACACATGGATGACTGAAAAATGGAGGGCTATGTAAGATTGATCTTAGAGTAGGTTAAAAGGTCAGTACTACATTGTGGGCCAAAGGGCCTGGACTGCACTGGAATGGTCTGTGTTGTATGTTTTATGTACTGTATCTCCCAGAATTTATGTACTGATGCACATTTTATTCCATATCTGTACTTTACCCTCTAACTTTATCTCTTATAGAATTCTTTGTACTTTGTATTTGTTGAATGGAATGTCACACCCTGTCCAACACGAATTCTGAACCCAAGTGAATGTCTTTGGTGAATAAAGACAGCCCTTGTTTCTTGTTCCTTGAGCGTTAATTCTCGGCAAAAGCACTACACAGAACTATGACAGGAGATCATAAGTGTTCCTGTAACCGAGTTATAGAGTGTGCCTATCATCCCTAATAACCAATCCCACTCCAACATGTTGGTCATGGCCTCCTCTTGTGCCACGATGAGGCCACTCTTGGGGTGGAGGAGCAACACCTTATATGCCAACTGGGTAGCCTCCAACCTGATTTCATGAATATCGGTTTCTCCAACTTCCAGTAATCTTTCCCCTCCACCTTCTTCTATTTCCCACTCTTACCAGTTCTCCTCACTTGCCTTTCATCTCCCCCTGGTGCTGCTCCTCCTTCCCTTTCTCCTATGGTCCACTCCCCTCTTCTATCAAATTCCAGATTCTTCACCCCTTCGCCTTTTTGACTATCAGGTCCCTGCTTCACTTCCCAGCCACCTGGCTTCACCCATCACCTCTAGCCTGTCCCTCCCCTTGCCCCACCTTTTCATTCTGGCTTCTGCCCATTCCTTTCTACAAAGTAGTTGGATCAACAAATTTGCTGATGATACAAAGGTTGGAGGTGTAGTGGACAGTGAGGAAGGTTTTCAAAGCTTGCAGAGGGATTTGGATCAGCTGGAAAAATGGGCTGACAAATGGCAGATGGAGTTTAATACAGACAAGTGTGAGGTATTGCACTTCGGAAAGTCAAACCAAGGTAGAACATAGAAGGTAAATGGAAGGGCACAGAGGAATGCAGTGGAACAGAGGGATCTGGGAGTACAGATACATAATTCCCTAAAAGTGGCATCACAGGTAGATAGGGTCGTAAAGAGAGCTTCTGATACATTGGCCTTTATAAATCAAAGTGTTGAGTATAGGAGTTGGAATGTAATGGTGAGGTTGTATAAGGCATTGGTGAGGCTGAATTTGGAGTATTGTGTGCAGTTTTGGTCACCTAATTACAGAAAGGATATTAATAAGGTTGAAAGAGTGCAGAGAAGGTTTACAAGGATATTACCGGGACTTGAGAAACTGAGTGACAGAGAAAGGTTGAATAGGTTAGGACTTTATTCCCTGGAATGTAGAAGAATGAGGGGTGATTTGATAGAGGTGTATAAAATTATGATGGGTATAGATAGAGTGAATGCAAGCAGGCTTTTTCCACTGAGGCCAGGGGAGAAAAAAACCAGAGGACATGGGTTAAGGGTGAAGGGGGAAAAGTTTAAAGGGAACATGGGGGGGGGGGCTTCTTCACACAGAGAGTGGTGGGAGTGTGGAATGAGCTGCCAGATGAAGTGGTAAATGCAGGCTCACTTTTGACATTTAAGAAAAGCTTGGACAGGTATATAGATGAAAGGGGTTTGGAGGGATATGGTCCACGTGCAGGTCAGTGAGACTAAGCAGAAAAATAGTTAGGCACAGCCAAGAAGGGCCAAAAGGCCTGTTTCTGTGCTGTAACATTCTATGGTTGCCCTTCACAGTGCACTGTCTCCTTGCATTTGCCCTTCCGAGGTGTAACACCTCACATTTATCTGGGTTAAGCTCCATTTGCCTTATCCACAACTCCACCAATCTTGGTATCATCCACAAGCTTATTAACCCACACATCCCCACTTTCATCCAGCACATTCATTTATATCTCAAACAGCAGAGTTCCCAACGTTGATCCTCGAGGAACACCAATTACAGATTGCATGTCCCTTCAACCACTGCCTCTGTCTTTATGTGCAGGCCAGTTCTGAATTCAAATAGACAATTTGACACAGACCCCATGCATCCTAACCTTCTGGATTAGCCTCCTATGAGGGGCTTTGTCAAATGCCTTTCTAAACTCCATGTAGTCAACATTCATTGCCCTACCCTCATCAATCTCTCTCATTACCTTGTCAAACAACCTGCCGTGCACAAAGCCACTCGGACTCTCCCTCATTACCCCGTGAGTTTCCAAATGCTCATATATCCGATCCCTGAGAACTTTCTCCAGCAATGTGATACTCACCTGTCTGTAGTTCCCAGGATTTTCCCTTGTTCCGTCCTTAAATAGAAGTACATTATCCACTCACATGTCCTCTGGGACCCCACCTGTGACTAGAGAGGACGTGAAGATACTGGTCAAGGCCCCAGTAATCTCTTCTTTTTCTCCTTCAACAACCTGGGTAAATCCCATCAGGCCCTGGGGACTTATCCACCTTAGTACTTAGTAGGGAGCCCAACACTTCCTCTTCCTCGGCCTCTAAATGCCCTAACATATTCATACACTCAGTACTGATCTCCTGGTCCTCCATTTCCTTTCCTTGGTAAATACTGAAGCAAAGTATTCATTAAATACCTTATTCACATTCTCCACATCCAAGCAAATGTCTCCCCCCGCCCCCCTTATTCTCGAGTGGTCCCAGTCTATCCCTAGTTATCCTCTTACTCCTGATCTATGTATAGAATGCCTTTGGATTCATCTTCATCTTATTTGCCAAGCCTCTGCTGGCTTTCTTAGTTCCCTTCTTTAGTTCCTATCTGACTTCCTAACTCTTCATGTGCTCCATTTGGTCCTAACTTCTGAAACTTCACGTACTTTTCCTCTTTACTAAATTCACCACCTCGCTGGATATACAAGGTTCTCTTCTCTTCTCTTTCCATCCCCATCCTTCCTTCTAACAGGAGCTTATTTCCTGTGCTCTGTGCAATTGATTTTTAAACACCCTCTACATGTCTGATGTGGACCTGCTGGATTAATTAGGGCGTTCCTAATTAATTCTTCTTAGTTCCTGCCTAACATCCTCGTAATTTCCCTGATGCACCATCAATAACTCACACTGAGACGTAAGGCGAGATATCGGCTTTTATTGACTGGAAGAAGGAACCAGGAGTGAGTGTCCATCATACTATGTCCTGGAGACTGAGGCCGAGCGTCAGGCCGCAGGTCTCCTTTATACAGGGGCCTGTGGGAGGAGCCACAGGAGCAGTCAGCAGGGGCGTGTCCCGACAGGCACATAGTTCACCACATTCCCCTACTCCAATTTAAAACGCCCCTGCAAGGACCATACTGATCCTTGTCTAAAGCTATCCTGAAACTTAATGTCAGTTGTGGTCACTCTTCCCAAACAGCTCCCCCTCTGAGAGGTCAGTCCCCAGTCCTCCTCTTGTCGGACCACCCACATATCCTTCCTGGATACCTTCAGCCCCATCTAAACCCCTTGCACTAAAAAGGTCCCAGTTTATGGTCAGAGAGTTGAAATCGCCAGGATAACAACCCTGTTATTTTCATACATTTCCTTATCTGATTACATACCTGTTGCTCGCTGTCCTGGTGGCTGTTAGGGGGTGTGTAGTACAACCCCTCAGTGTGGTTGTGATGCACTGTTCCCATTCCTGAGTTCCAGTGCCTGACCCCTCCCCTTTGTTTCCCGACAGCAGCTGTGGCATTGTCTCCAATTAGTAGAGCACCACCCCACCCCCCACTATCTATTTTTATAAAACTTTGAAACCTGGTACATTAATCATCCATTTCTGTCCCCCTCTCAACCAACTTTCAGTAATGGCTACAACATCGTAGTTCCATGTACTGATCCATGTTCTAAGATCCTTACCCTTACCCATAATACTCATAGCATCAAACATACACATTTCAAACTATCCGACCCATCATACCTTGTTTTTCAACACTTTCCCTGATGTCTTCCTTCTAGTCCATCTTGCCGTTGCTGACCTGGAGCTCCAGTTCCCAGCCTCCTGCGAAACTAATTTAAACTCTCTCTGGTAGCATCAGCAAACCAGGCCAGGATGTTGATTCCCCTCCAGTTGAGATGCAACCTGTCCTTTTCGTACAGGTCCCCCTTCCCCAGTAAAAGTTCCGATGATCCCAGAACTTGAAACCCTGCCCCCTGCACCATCTCCTCAGCCACTCATTCATCTGCGCTAACTTCCTGTTCCGACCTTCCCCAGCTCGTGGCCCTGGGAGTAATCCAGAGATTACCACCTCGGCGGAAACCCTGAAACCCTGCCCCCTGCACCATCTCCTCAGCCACTCACTCATCTGTGCTATCACCCCATTCCTACCTGCACGAGCCCCTGACTTGTAGAATCCATGAAAATGAGGACTTGGAGGGGCAGTGGTGCCCTCCTGCACCCTTAATGGTGGGAGAGCTTCAGGCCCAAAAGCCTGGGCTGTATACGGACACAACACAGTCCGTCACAGACAAAGCCCTCCCTACCATTCCCGTCCACGAGGAAGCAGCATCTATTATTGAGGACCCTCACCATGCAGGCATTCTCCTTTCTCACCACCTCCATTCATCCAGAGGTACAAGGGCCTCAGGTCCCACACCACTGGATTCAGGAACAGCTATTAACCTTCAACCATTAGGCTGCTGAACCTTTGTCGAAAACTTCACTCACCTTAATACTGAACCGATTCAACCACCCGGAGACTCACTTTCAAGGGCTCGACAACTCATGATCCTGGTATATTTTATAACGACATAAACCATATAACAATTACAGCACGGAAACAGGCCATCTTGGCCCTTCTAGTCCGTGCCGAACGCTTACTCTCACCTAGTCCCACTGGCCCGTATAACCATATAACAATTACAGCATGGAAACAGGCCATCTCGGCCCTTCTAGTCCGTGCCGAACGCTTACTCTCACCTAGTCCCACCAACCTGCACTCGGCCCAATAACCCTCCATTCCTTTCCTGTCCACATACCTATCCAATTATTTTTTAAATGACAATAACAAACCTGCCTCTACCACTTCTACTGGAAGCTCGTTCCACACAGCTACCACTCTGAGTAAAGAAGTTCCCCCACATGATACCCCTAAACTTTTGCCCTTTAACTCTCAACTCATGTCCTCTTGTTTGAATCTCCCCTACTCTCAAAGGAAAAAGCTGATCCATGTCAACTCTATCTATCCCCCTCTTAATTTTAAATCCCTCTATCAAGTCCCCCCTCAACCTTCTACGGTCCAAAGAATAAAGACCTAACTTGTTCAACCTTTCTCTGTGACTTAGGTGCTGAAACCCAGGTAACATTCTAGTAAATCTCTGTACTCTCGCTATTTTGTTGACATCTTTCCTATAATTCGGTGACCAGAACTGAACACAATATTTGCATAGTTTGCCTTTATTTCCAATTGGGTATTTGTCAGTCTTCGTTTATGTAGAGTTTAACACAAATTCCATTGTATTTCTTTATTTTCCTGTAAATATCTGCAAGAAAATGAATCTCAAGGTCATATATACAAGTACTTTGATAATGAATTTTATTTTGAATTTTGAGCTTTAAATCACTGCAGCCAGAAGACAGTCTTTTTTAGCTTTTTGTTACATGCACGTTTTTATTCTCAAGTTTTTCGGGAGGCTCTGGTATCCGGAACCTCAAGTTTTCAACCAGAATTGGACTTTGCGAAGAGACTGGGTCGGTGCGCTGAATTGGGACGGAGTTCTTCTGCCACCTGGTGGGCTGTAAGGGGTCTGTAGGCTGGCCTAAGTTTACTGGAAGTTAGGGGAATGATTTTGTGGAAACAAATGCAACTCCTGTAAGGAGGTTTATTTGTTATCCTTGTGACTGCTGGGGCTTCCTCCGGATGCCCTGCTTTCCTCCAATATTTCAAAGACGTACCGTTTGGCAGGTTAGTAAGTTGAGTGGGTGTTATTTTGTTGCCAGAAGCATGGTGAAACTTGTGGGCTGCCCAGCCGAACCTTCAGATTGTGTCGGCCAGTGTTGCAAACGGCACATTTCACTGAATGTTTCAAAGTTTCAAGGTGACAATTAAACCTTTAATTTTTATTTGTAGGAGTGAAGAAGTCATGTTGTACTTGTGTAAAAGTCCAGTTAGACTGCACTTGGAGTTTTGCACACAGTTCTGGACTCCCCATTACAGGAAGGATATCGAGGGTTTGGAGAGGGTGCTGAGAGGTTACCAGGCTGACGCCTGGATTAGAGGCCATGACCTATAACAAGAGGTTAGATTAACTTGGGTTTTTTTCTTTGGAGCAGCAGTGACTGAGGGAGAAATGATAGAGATTAGTAGAGGCATAGACAGTGTCTTTTTCCCAGGGTTGAAATGTCTAATACCAGAGGGCACGCACTTAAAATGAGAGGGGGTAATTTCAAAGAAGATATGAGGGGCAAGTTTTTTACATGAGAGCAGTGGATGCATTGCCTGGGTAGCGGTGGAGGAAGATACAGGGGTGGTGTTTAAGAGGCTGTTAGTTAGTCAGAACCAGATGCCGGTGGAGTCCGGGAGGCGTGCGGGTATTGAGCACAACACCAATATAGAAGAGAGGTTTGGATGTCTGTGTGTGGAGTGGCATTAGATGGGACGAGGCAGATTGCATTAGACGAGAGTGCTCCATGACCCGGTAACTCTACGACACGTTATTATACAGGGAATGCGTGGATGTGCGTCACATGGGGATAGAAGGATTCGGCATCACGGTGAATACAGACATTGTGGGCTGAAGGGCCTGTTTCTGTGCTGTACTGTTCTGAAAATCACAAACATAGACTGGGTTCAGAGTTCAGTAATTCCCAAACGTAGACTGGGTACAGCGTTCAGTAATTCCCGAACGTAGACTGGGTACAGAGTTCAGTAATTCCCGAACGTAGACTGGGTACAGAGTTCAGTAATTCCCGAATGTAGACTGGGTACAGAGTTCAGTAATTCCCGAACGTAGACTGGGTTCAGAGTTCAGTAATTCCCAAACGTAGACTGGATACAGCGTTCAGTAATTCCCGAACGTAGACTGGGTACAGAGTTCAGTAATTCCCGAACGTAGACTGGGTACAGAGTTCAGTAATTCCCGAACGTAGACTGGGTTCAGAGTTCAGTAATTCCCAAACGTAGACTGGATACAGCGTTCAGTAATTCCCGAACGTAGACTGGGTACAGAGTTCAGTAATTCCCGAATGTAGACTGGGTGCAGAGTTCAGTAATTCCCGAATGTAGACTGGGTGCAGAGTTCAGTAAATCCCAAACGTAGACTGGATGCAGGGTTCAGTAATTCCCAAAAGTAGACTGGGTGCAGAGTTCAGTAATTCCCGAATGTAGACTGGGTACAGATTTCAGTAATTCCAGGACGTAGACTGGTTGCAGAGTTCGGTAATTCCTGAACATAGAGTGGGTACAGAATCTGTAATTCCTGAACATTGACTGGGGAAATGGCTGAGCGAAGACTGTGTACAGAGTTAAGTAATTCCTGAATGTAGACAGGATTCAGGGTCAGTCATTCCCAAAAGTAGACTGGGTAGAGAGTTATTTAATTCCTGAACATAGACTGAGTATAGAGATCTGTAATTCCTGAACATAGTCTGTTTCAGAACCCACACTGGGTACAGAGTTCTGTAATTCCCGAACGTAGACTGGGCAATTCAGCGGAGACTGAAAGTGAAGATTTAGATCTAGCCAATTCAAGTCAAGTTTTCCTATCCTGCCAACTGTGAACTAACGCTGCTCCTGTCACATTGAGGTCTGGATCTAAACAAGTCCAGCGTATGTGGCACACACACAAAATATCGGAGGAACTCAGCAGGTCAGGCGACATCTCTGGAGGGGGTAAATAGTCGACATTTCAAGTAAAGACCCTTCATCCAGAACCAAGTTCAGGACACTTGTTAAGTGTCTAAAGATATCTATTTCATATTAAACATTGTTTAATATATCCCTTGTTAAGAATCCCTAATTACTTTTCAATACACTGGAAGAATGTGGAGGAGGTGGGGTAAATGTAAGCAGGCTTTTTCCACCAAGGCTGGGTGGGACTACAACTAGAAGTCGTAGGTTAAGGATGAACAAATTAAGAATAAAGGGCAGAGAAATTAAGGGGAGCATCGGGGTGCTTCTTCACTGAGAGGGTGGTGAGACGTGGAACAAGCCGCCAGATGTGGGTTCGATTTCAACATTTAAAAGAAGTTTGGAAAGGCACACGGATGGGATGACCACTGAAGCTTATAGTCCTGGTGGCGGGTCGATGGAACTACAGAGGTTACTAGTTAGGCACAGACTGGAATGGCCGAAGCGCTTGTTTCTGTGTTGGCTCGACGGTTCTCAGTGAGGCCGGCAGAGTCTGCTGATCCAGGGTTCACCAGCAGAGGGTGCCCTTGACTCGCTGGCTCAATGAGACCAGGAGCGTCCGTTGTACACGGGCAGCTCAGCTAGTACCTGACAGCCCTTGAGACCCAGAGGCCCTGCGGTCAAAATCATAGTCGGTTCTCAAAGTCTGAATATATTTACAAACGGGGCTGCCACAAGATTCAAAGTACATTTATTATCAAAGTATGCTTGCACTATACAATCCTGAGATTTATCTTCCCCACAGACAGCCAGGAAACAAAGAAACATGAAACCTGTTCAGAGAAAACATCAAGCAACATACACAAAATGCTTGCAGAATCTATAGGGAGAAGTACAGTCAACGTTTCGGGTCGAGACCCTCCGTCAGGACTAACGGAAGAAGGAGATAGTAAGAGATTTGAAAGTGGGAGGGGGAGGTGGAGATCTGAAATGATAGGAGAAGACAGGAGGGGGAGGGATGAAACTAAGAGCTGGAAAGGTAATTGGCAAAAGGGATACAAGGCTGGAGAAGGGGGAGTTTCATAGGACAGAAGGACTTGGAAGAAAGAAAGGGGGAGGGGAGCACCAGAGGAAGATGGAGATACTGTAGAGGGAAAGAGAAAGAGAGAAAATATATAAAATATTTAAAATAAATAGATAGATAGAGATGGGGTAAGAAGGGGAAGAGGGGCATTAACGGAAGTTAGAGAAGTCATTGTTCATGCCATCAGGTTGGAGGCTACCCAGCTGGTATATAAGGTGTTGTTCCTCCAACCTGATTGTGGCTTCATCTTGACAGTAGAGGAGGCCATAGATAGACATATCAGAATGGGAATGGGATGTGGAATGAAAATGTGTGGCCACTGGGAGATCCTGTTTTCTCTGGCGGACAGAGTTAGTCCTGACGAAGGGTCTCGGCCTGAAACATCGACAGTGCTTCTCCCTATAGATGCTGCCTGGCCTGCTGCGTTCCACCAGCATTTTGTGTGTGTTGCTTGAATTTCCAGCATCTGCAGATTTCCTCCTGTTTGTGCAAAGAAAACATCAGACACACAACGCTTAAAAAACAAATCGCGCAAATGGCAACAAAAGAGAGAATTACACAGAATCTGAAACGTCAGTTGATGATATCCTTGAAACAGTCTAGGAATGCTCCGTTCAGCGCTGTGTCATTCGCAGAGACAGTCCATCCTGATCAAAATCGCATCCGTCATGGAGGGTCCCCAGCACTCATCTCTTCCTGCTGCTACCACCAGGCAGGAGGTACAGAAGCCTCAGATCCTACATCTCTCTGTTCAGGAACAGTTATTATCGTAGAACAGTGGAAGCATTGTGGATAACTTCACTCACCGCAACACCGAACTGATTCCACAACCTACAGGCATATTTTGAAGGACTTTGCAACTCATGTTCTCAGTACTTTTTCCCTGGAAATGCCTGCAAAAAATGAATCTCAGAGTGGTACTTAGTAACATATACGGTATTCTCCCACCTATATTTGTATCATCCACAAACTTTGCCACAAAGTCTTTGATGTTAAGCTACCAACTACAGCCTTCAGCCACGACTTAGTGATGCCCACAACGTCATACCGACCAATCTCTAATTGCGCTATCAATTCATCCACCTTATTCTGAATGCTATGCACCTTCAGTCCTGTATACTTTGCCCTCTTCAATTTTGCCTCTGTGGTGCAATTTAACTCTTTGCTCTGTCTGTACTTGTACCCAGTCATTGACTTGACCTTCTTTGCATTCATGTTACAGCCGTCATCTGCTTGTAAACCTGCTGGCTCATCCTCAGCTCTACCATACTGCTTCTCATTCCCCTGCCATATTAGCTTAAACCACTCCCAGCAGCTCTGGTAAATCTGTCCACTAGTATATTGCTCCCTCTCTGATTCAAGTGCAACCCGTCCATTTTTTACAGTCACACCTGCCCCAGAAGAGGTCCCAATGAATCGCTGCCCCCTGCTCCAGACGCACATTTATCCTCCGCCTCACTCTGTTCCTACCCTCACTGTCACGTGGCACAGGCAATAATCCCGAGATTACTACTCTTGAGGTCCTGTTTCTCAGCTTCCTTCCTAACTCCCTGTAATCATTTTTCAGGACCTCCCTCCTTTTACTTCCTATGTTGTTGGTACCAATACATATGTACCACGACCTCTGGCTGTTCACCCTCCCTTTTCAGGATATCGTGGGCACGTCCAGAAACATTGTGAACTCTGGCACCTGGGATGCAAACTACCATCCTGGTTTTCTTTTCACATCCACAGGATTGTCTATCTGACCCCGTACTACAGAGTCCCCTATTACTACTGCCACCCTCTTCTGTTCCCTACCCTTCTGGGCCACAGGACAGACTCTGTGCTAGAGGCACGGCCACTGATGCTTCCCCCAGATAGGTCGTCTCCCTCCCTCCCTCCCCCCCCCCCCAGCAGTACTCAAATAGGAGTGCTTACTATTGAGGGGGATGGCCGCAGGGGTGCTCTCCACTATCTGACATTCCCCCTTCCCTCTCCTGACAGTCACCCATTTATCTGTCACCTGTAGCCTTGGGGAGACTACCTCCCTGTAGCTCCTGACTATCACTGCTTCACTTTCTCTAACAAGCCGAAGGTCATCGAGCTGCTGCTCCAGTTTCCTAACTCTGTCTCTAAAGAACTTCATCTCAATGCACTGACACAGATATGGCCATCGGGGAGGCTGATAGTCTCCTGGAAATCCCACATCTAACACCCCGAAGTGAACACTGGCTCTGTAGAAATACCCCTGATACTCTCGAGCTTACATAAGAAATAAATGAACCTACCTAGACTCCACCTGTTCTCACTGAAGCCTTGTAAAGCCAAGCTCTTATTACTCTGACCCAAGACCACTCCCGTGATAACTGCTCCCACGATGACCACTCCCACGATGACCACTCCCACGATGACCACTCCCACGATGACCACTCCCACGATGACCATTCCCACAATGACCACTCCCACGATGACCACTCCCACGATGACCATTCCCACGATGACCATTCCCACGATGACCACTCCCACGATGACCACTCCCACGATGACCATTCCCACAATGACCATTCCCACAATGACCATTCCCACGATGACCACTCCCACGATGACCACTCCCACGATGACCATTCCCACGATGACCACTCCCACGATGACCACTCCCACGATGACCACTCCCACGATGACCACTCCCACGATGACCATTCCCACAATGACCACTCCCACAATGACCATTCCCACAATGACCACTCCCACGATGACCATTCCCACGATGACCACTCCCACAATGACCATTCCCATGATGACCATTCCCACGATGACCACTCCCGTGATAACTGCTCCCACAATGACCACTCCCACGATGACCGCTCCCACAATGACCACTCCCACGATGACCATTCCCACAATGACCACTCCCACGATGACCATTCCCACGATGACCACTCCCACAATGACCATTCCCACGATGACCATTCCCACGATGACCACTCCCACGATGACCATTCCCACGATGACCATTCCCACGATGACCATTCCCACGATGACCACTCCCACAATGACCATTCCCACGATGACCATTCCCACGATGACCACTCCCACAATGACCACTCCCACGATGACCATTCCCACGATGACCACTCCCACAATGACCATTCCCACGATGACCACTCCCACGATGACCATTCCCACGATGACCACTCCCATGATGACCATTCCCATGATGACCACTCCCACAATGACCACTCCCACAATGACCATTCCCACGATGACCATTCCCACAATGACCACTCCCACAATGACCATTCCCACGATGACCACTCCCACGATGACCACTCCCACAATGACCATTCCAACGATGACCACTCCCACGATGACCACTCCCACGATGACCATTCCCACAATGACCACTCCCACAATGACCATTCCCACGATGACCATTCCCACAATGACCACTCCCACAATGACCATTCCCACGATGACCACTCCCACAATGACCATTCCCACGATGACCATTCCCACAATGACCACTCCCACAATGACCATTCCCACGATGACCATTCCCACGATGACCACTCCCACAATGACCACTCCCACGATGACCACTCCCATGATGACCACTCCCACGATGACCACTCCCACGATGACCATTCCCACAATGACCATTCCCACGATGACCATTCCCACAATGACCACTCCCACAATGACCATTCCCACGATGACCATTCCCACAATGACCACTCCCACAATGACCATTCCCACGATGACCACTCCCACGATGACCATTCCCACGATGACCACTCCCATGATGACCATTCCCATGATGACCACTCCCACAATGACCACTCCCACAATGACCATTCCCACGATGACCATTCCCACAATGACCACTCCCACAATGACCATTCCCACGATGACCACTCCCACAATGACCATTCCCACGATGACCATTCCCACAATGACCACTCCCACAATGACCATTCCCACGATGACCATTCCCACGATGACCACTCCCACAATGACCACTCCCACGATGACCATTCCCATGATGACCACTCCCACAATGACCACTCCCACAATGACCATTCCCACGATGACCACTCCCACAATGACCATTCCCACGATGACCATTCCCACAATGACCACTCCCACAATGACCATTCCCACGATGACCATTCCCACGATGACCACTCCCACAATGACCACTCCCACGATGACCATTCCCATGATGACCACTCCCACAATGACCACTCCCACAATGACCATTCCCACGATGACCACTCCCACGATGACCACTCCCACGATGACCACTCCCACAATGACCACTCCCACAATGACCACTCCCACAATGACCATTCCCACGATGACCGCTCCCACAATGACCATTCCCACGATGACCGCTCCCACGATGACCATTCCCACGATGACCACTCCCACAATGACCACTCCCACGATGACCGCTCCCACGATGACCATTCCCACAATGACCTTTCCCATGATGACCACTCCCACGATGACCACTCCCACAATGACCATTCCCACGATGACCATTCCCACGATGACCACTCCCACAATGACTGCTCCGCTGGGTGATGCTGCTTTTTTATAGAGGCTGGGTTTTTAAAACGCTTTGTCGGACCTGTGCAGAAATGCTCCTGTTGTGTCTGTGTAGTACTCCAATCAGCAACTCCCATCGAGAAGATTCCTGCTTTTTCAGACCTGTGCAGGAAATCTCCTGTTGTGTCTGTGTAGTACTCCAATCAGCAACTCCCATCGAGAAGATTCCTGCTTTTTCAGACCTGTGCAGAAATGCTCCTGTTGTGTCTGTGTAGTACTCCAATCAGCAACTCCCATCGAGAAGATTCCTGCTTTTTCAGACCTGTGCAGGAAATCTCCTGTTGCGTCTGTGCAGTGCTCCAATCTGATGTACAATGTTGTGACTTCATAAGGCACTGGTAAGGTTTCACTTGCAGTGTTCTGAGCAGTTTCTGGCCCCTGATCTTAGAAAGGATGTGCTGAGACTGGAGAGGTTCAAAGGAGATTCATGAAAATAATTCCAGGATTGAACGGTTTGTCATATGAAGAGGTTTGAAGGTTCTGGGCCTGTATTCACTGGAATTCAGAAGAATGAAGGGGGACCTTACTGAAACCTATCAAATGTTGAAAGGCCTCAATAGAGTGGATATGGAGAAATGTTTCCTATGGTGGGGAAGTCTAAAATCAGAGGACACAGTCTTTAAGAATGGAAACGAGGAGGAATTTCTTCAGCCAGAGAGTGGTGTATCTGTGGAATTTGCTCCCAAAGGTGGTGTGGAGGCCAAGTCTTTATATTTATTTAAGGCAGAGGTTGATAGATTATTTACGGTCAGGGCATAAAGGGAGAAGGGGAGAAGACGAATTTGGGCCTGTGAGGAAAATTGGATCAGCCCTGATGAGATAATGGAGCAGATGTGACGGGCCAAATGGCCTAACCTCACTCCTTTTTCTTCCGGTCTTGTGGTCTAATTTCCTCTTTTAATTCAGCGTATTCCTGTTAATTTTCACTTACTGATGTCTGTATGTTATGTGTGTTTGGAATGACGATACCTATTAAATAATTTGGTCTTGCTATTATTATTTTACATTTGCAGATCGTCTTTTGCACATCAGTTGTCTGTCAGTCTTTGTCTGGAGTTTTTCATTGATTCTATTGTGTTTCTCTGTTCTGCTGTGAATGCCCATGAGAAAATGAAACTCGGTAGTATATGAGTTTGGTAATAAATTTACTTTGAACTGAGTTGAAAATGAGCAGAGTAAATAACAGGGAAAATCAGTAGGGAATGGATCACACTGTGAGCTAGCATGAGACTCATTGTGCCGAATGGCCTCTATTTGTATCATTAGTACCGGATTTATTTTCCACTGTTTTCCTGTTCAAATCTGCTTTCTGATGAGTTTACTCCTGTCTGAATACCCACCAATCCTGTAATACCTGTCAGTCTATCACACTCAATCTTCTGTTCCATCCACAACCCATCGAGCTCTCACTGTTTACACTACCTGCATTACAGATTACCTGTCTGTCTCAGCGGCTGCCTCTCCATCTTATTGTCTACTTAGCCATATGTACTTAGTACTGTATACCTGCCTGTCATATTATCCGTCTGTCACTCCATACATCCTCCTGTCTATCTGTGTACCATTCCGTCTGTCTTTCTCTCTGTCTGTCCATACATCTTCCTGTCTGTCTGTGTACCATTCCATCTGTCTATCTGTCTGTCAGTCCAAACATCTTCTCGTCTATCTGTGTACCATTCCATCTCTCTGTCAGTCCAAACATCTTCTCGTCTATCTGTGTACCATTCCATCTGTCTGTCTCTCTGTCAGTCCAAACATCTTCTCGTCTATCTGTGTACCATTCCATCTGTCTGTCAGTCCAAACATCTTCTCGTCTATCTGTGTACCATTCCATCTGTCTGTCTCTCTGTCTGTCCATACATCTTCCTGTCTGTCTGTGTACCAATCCATCTGTCTATCTGTCTGTCTGTCTGTCTCTCCGTCTGTCCATACATCTCCACTGAGCCATGCTGCCTAGCAACACTGATTCAACCCTAGCCTCAGCACGGGGCAATTCACTGTGACTAGTGACCAATTAACCTACTAAATGCTGCATCTTTGGACTGTGGGAGGAAACTAGAGCTCCTGAAGGAAGCCCATGTGGTCATGGGCAGAACGTACAAACGATGCTGGAATTGAACCCTGCTCTCTGGAACACCCTGAGTTGCAACATCATTGCATTTCCAGCTACACTCTCTCAGGAATTCCCCAAACCTGCTCATTCTAGTATGCATTGTCACTGCTCCGGCCTCCTCCACCTCCTCTGGTGGCTCTTTCCCAAGGCCAGCGATTCTCTCTCTGTGAATAATGTACTTCTCAGGGTGACACGGTAGCCTGTGTGTTAGTGTAATGCTATCACAGCACCAGTAACCCGGGTTCAATCCCCACACCGTCTGTAAGGAGTTCGTTCATTCTCCCTGTGACTGTGTGGGTTTCCTCCGAGTGCTCCAGTTTCCTCCCACAGTCCAAAGACGTACAGATTGGGGTTGGTGGGCTGTGGACATGCTATGTTGGTGTTGGAAACATGGAGACATCAGCAAGCTGTACAGTACAATCATTGCTGATTTGAGCTGATGCATTACGACACGTTTCACTGGAGAGTTATGAGAGATAAAAGGTCATTTCTTTCATCTCTCCAATCTTTCCTTTAGTGGGGTGACCAGAACTATGGGCAATACTCCAGGTGTGGTCTCACCAACAAATTGTCTGCCTGTAACATGATCTCCCAACTGCTGGAGTCACAGTGCAATGCAGCAGGGATACAGGCCATTTGGCTCGAACCACAGTGCTCCCACCATCACTCTAAAGCCCACCCCTTCATGTATCTATCCAACTTCTTCCTGAATGGTACCATTGTACTTTAAGACCAGAAGCCATCAAGTTTGCTTTGCTATTCCACAATGTTTGATTTATTTTCCCTCTCAACCACATTCTCCGGCCTTCTCCCCATAACCTTTGAGATCCTGACTAATCAAGAGGCTATCAATGTCCATTTTAAATATACTCAATGATTTGGCTTCCACAGCTGTCAGTAGAAATGAATTCCATAGGTTCCTCTGGCTATAAAAATTCCTCTTCATCTCTGTTCTAAATGGACACTAATCTATTCTAAGGCTG